>NC_092231.1:46286285-46288785 GCF_036320965.1 Panulirus ornatus
GTAGTGGGTGAGGGGTAGGGACATGTAGTGGATGTTGGGTGAACATGCAAATCCTAAAACCATGAAATTGCATGACAACTTGGGCAAACTGAAGTCATGAGGTGTGCTGAGGGATAAGGCAAGTGGATGGCCATGATAACGCAAGATGCAGCACGGCACGGGGAGGAGGAAGATGACCAGGGCGACTGTGGACGCACCGTAGACCAGGCTCAGATGACACTGGTGATTCACTGATTCTCTTAATGTTAACGTTACGACCCGTGAATACGACCTTTGGGTATGATAACTCAGCCTTTGACCTGATCCTTGAGGGTCAAAGCAAAGATAAGGTAATCATATCCAGGGGTCGTATCGTCATCCTCATGACCTGGAGTTATCTTGACGTGACCGGGAGTGTTGTCAACATTTTGGGCAACTTGGAATATCTTAAACCAAACCTAACTTGTGATGAGCTTAGGAAAGAGTTAACATAATGATGATGACAGAGTAGCAGCAAGTGGAGTAATGGAGTTAACTGAAGAGGAGGAAGATCTTCTTTTAAGCCATTGTTTTGTGGTGAGCGTAATACAGTTACAGGTCAAATACAGTCCTGCTAACAGCAGCAGATTACTTGGCCCATTCCAGGTTATTTTTGAGAATGGAATCGACCAGAAAGATATAACTTAGTTTGCTAAAAGTAGAATACCAAAATAGATGACTTCAAGAGAAAAATGTATAAATGTATTATGTATGTATGGTGGTCAGCATCATGGCAGTCTTGAACTTGACGCGAAATATTTGTCATTGATTTTCAATGTATCTGTGACGCTACTTTGAACGACTCATAGTGACAGACTGCGTCATACGTTCAGTAAATAACGTGGAATGTTCTTCACAAACTGCCATATGCTTTTCGACGATTCTGCGTTTTGTTGGGGTATGTTAATGTTGCCAGAGTAAACATGGAGCGGAATATGGCTGCTCATCCCGGACTGGGGTTTAATTTGAGAATTCATATACCAAATTATTAGAGCAAGTGTCACTAACCGATTATATATTAAAGTAATCTGGTATGTAATTAGCTGACGGCACTGGATTGGCAAATCTAAATGAAAACTCGTTATTGGCTTCAGCCTCACTGCTGTGCATGTTGCTACACCGTGGTACGCATGTTGCTACACCGTGGTACGCATATTGCTACACCGTGGTACGCATGTTGCTACACCGTGTTACGCATGTTGCTACACCGTGGTACGCATGTTGCTACACCGTGGTACGCATGTTGCTACACCGTGTTACGCATGTTGCTACACCGTGGTACGCATGGCCGATACCACCCAGGTACCTGCTGTACGGTGAGGTTGGGCAACCCTTCTGTGATCAGTGTTTCTTCTCTTTACAAATGTGACATCAAAACGACCATGCGACTTCTGTACATATACATCAAGACGACCATGCGACTTCTGTACATATACATCAAGACGACCATGCGACTTCTGTACATATACATCAAGACGACCATGCGACTTCTGTACATATACATCAAGACGACCATGCGACTTCTGTACATATACATCAAGACGACCATGCGACTTCTGTACATATACATCAAGACGACCATGCGACTTCTCCTGTATATATACATCCTCTATAGAGAGGAAATTATATTGTTTTAGTTATTTTTCTTATTGTTCCAATTTCCAGTTTGACTTTACTTTTGTTTGCAACAATGAACAACATGGTGCCATTTCTCTGTTTATGAGTCGATTGAATTAAATAGTGGTAGAAACGTACTGTTCCTTGCTTCAGTCCGGCCAGGCATGTGTTTATCTAAGCCTCTTGAAGGATTCTCTGGTGTCAAAGGTCAGACAACCAGGTTTTCTGAATTTCATATCCCAAACAAAAATGCTACAATGATGTGGACACTGCCATCGTTTCATACGTGTTGTGCGCGAATGTCTGTGCCACAGAGTCATTATATCCCCCCCCCTCCTTTTTATGACCAATACTTGGACATATTTCAGACAAATTTCATGATATCTGCAACAAATTACATATCTACTTTGCCTCGATCCTTATCTCAAGCAGTGTTGATAAACTCATTAAGTAACTGCCGGATCCTTCAATTGCTTGTGATGATGAGTCTTGCCACAGATCGCTAAGGTAAATATACATTTCACCTCAAACATTGGCTTCTCCAGGTTCCTATAACTCCTGTATATGAGAGTTTGTTGTTCTTTTCCTTTTCTTATAATACAAAACATAGTAGATGGCTCATGATGCTAACTGTTGTTGTAGCTGTTACAAGTAACAATCCCTCTTGACAGATTTCTGTTATCTGATCGTAATTTACGTATACGACTCGTTTTTAGTCGCTATCAATAGTTTTCTGAGGATCAGCCAATACCAGATCTCCTCTAAATTTGTTAATGCTTAATTCAGCAACATATTACGCGTTCATTTAGAACTCATCCAAGAACTTCACTTGAATCACACGTGAGAAAATATGCTTTTTAGAGTT
>NC_092231.1:46293785-46378785 GCF_036320965.1 Panulirus ornatus
TTAGTAAGGTTATTTAATGCACGTATGACTCATGGTGAGGTGCCTGAGGATTGGCGGAATGCATGCATGATGCCATTGTACAAAGGCAAAGGAGATAAAGGTGAGTGCTCAAATCACAGAGGTATAAGTTTGTTGAGTATTCCTGGGAAATCATGTGGGAAAGTATTGATTGAGAGGGTGAAGGCATGTACAGAGCATCAGATTGGGGAAGAGCAGTGTGGTTTCAAAAGTGGTAGAGGGTGTGTGGACCAGGTGTTTGCTTTGAAGAATGTATGTGAGAAATACTTAGAAAAGCAAATAGATTTGTATATAGCATTTATGGATCTGGAGAAGGCATATGATAGAGTTGATAGAGATGCTCTGTGGAAGGTATTAAGAATATATGGTGTGGGAGGCAAGTTGTTAGAAGCAGTGAAAAGTTTTTATCGAGGATGTAAGGCATGTGTAAGTGTAGGAAGAGAGGAAAGTGATTGGTTCCCAGTGAATGTCGGTCTGCGGCAGGGGTGCGTGATGTCACCATGGTTTTTTTTTTTGTTTATGGATGGGGTTGTTAGGATGGTGAATGCAAGAGTTTTGGAGAGAGGGACAAGTATGCAGTCTGTTGTGTATGAGAGGGCTTGGGAAGTGAGTTAGTTTTTGTTCGCTGATGATACAACACTGGAGGCTGATTTGGGTGGGAAACTGCAGAAGCTGGTGACTGAGTTTGATAAAGCGTGTGAAAGAAGAAAGCTGAGAGTAAATGTGAATAAGGGCAAGGTTATTAGATACAGTAGGGTTAAGGGATAAGTCAATTGGAAGGCAAGTTTTAATGGAGAAAACTGGAGGAAGTGAAGTGTCTTAGATATCTGGGAGTGGATTTGGCAGTGGATGGAAGCATGGAAGCGGAAGTGAGTCACAGGGTGGAGGAGGGGGCGAAAGCTCTGGGAGCGTTGAGAAATGGGTATGTTTGAAGGAATAGTGGTTCCAGCAATGTTATATGGTTGCGAGGCGTGGGCTATAGATAGAGTTGTGTGGAGTAGAATGGATGTGTTAGAAATGAGATGTTTGAGGACAATATTTGGTGTGAGGTGGTTTGATCGAGTAAGTAATGGAAGGGTAAGAGAGATGTTTGGTAATACAAAGAGTGTGGTTGAGAAAGCAGAAGAGGGTGTATTGAAATGGTTTGGTCATATGAAGAGAATAGGTGAGGAAAGATTGACAAAGAGAGTATATGTGTTAGAGGTGGAGGGAACGAGGAGAAGTGGGAGACCAAATTGGAGGTGGAAAGATGGAGTGAAAAAGATTTTGAGTGATCGGGGCCTGAACATGCAGGAGGGTGAAAGGCGGGCAAAGGAATAGGGTGAATTGGATCGATGTGGTATACCGGGGTTGACGTGCTTTCAGTGGATTGAATCAAGGCATGTGAAGCGTCTGGGGTAAACTATGGAAAGTTGTGTGGGGCCTGGATGTGGAAAGGGAGCTGTGGTTTCGGGCATTATTGCATGACAGCTAGAGACTGAGTGTGAACGAATGGGGCCTTTGTTGTCTTTTCCTAGCGCTCCTGCACGCATGAGGGGGGAGGTGGATGGTATTTCATGTGTGGCGAGGTGGCGATGGGAATGAATAAAGGCAGACAGTGTGAATTGTGTGCATGGGTATATATGTATATGTCTGTGTGTGTATATATATGTGTACATTGAGATGTATAGGTATGTATATTTGCGTGTGTGGACGTGTATGTATATACATGTGTATGGGGGTGGGTTGGGCCATTTCTTTCGTCTGTTCCTTGCGCTACCTCGCAAACGCGGGAGACAGCGACAAAGCAAAATAAAATAAAAAAAAATATATACATTTTCTGGTAAATTCTCATGGGTGCATCTATAAAATGCCATGTAGAAGTTGTGATAAGTATTATGTTGGGCAGACTGATAGGGATCTTTCTGTTAGACTTAAACAACATAAATATAATATAAGAACGAGACAAGAATCAAATGCCTTGTTTAATCACGTTAAAAACTACGATCATTGTACTGACTGGAGTAATGCTACCTCAGTTATTAACTCTAACTCCAGTACCACGAGAATCACCAATAAATCTACTATTATCAAATATACAGAGAATTGTAATCTTAATATTAGTGATGGTCTATACAAATTGGATAACTTTTTGTTGAAGTTTGCAAACAATTCACCTTCTTGTCCACATAATGAATTTATAATACGCTCGTTGTCTCTCTTGGACATTCGCATGTTTACCAAATGGCGTCCTAGCTACGTCTTTTCGTTGTATATCAAGTGACTGTTACATTTTTCTCTTGTATCTCCCCTTATGATGTGATTATTACAGGAAAGTGCACTTCGGAACTTATCGTGTTTCATTTTCCCTGTGGACTCATAGGAATATATATATATATATATATATATATATATATATATATATATATATATATATACAAATTAGATAACTTTATTGTTGATAAAATTTGTAAAATGATAAGTTTATGATACGCTCGTTGTCTGTCTTGGACAATCGCATGCTTATCACATGGCGTCAAAGCTTTTTCTCTTCGGTGTATGTCAACTGACTTATATTTTCTCTTGTGTCTTCCCTGATGATGTGATTATTACACGAAAGTGCACTTGGGAACTTATCGTGCTTCATTTTCCCCGTGGACTCATAGGAATATCTTGATCACGCGCAAAATTGTGATCCTTCCCCATATATATATATATATATATATATATATATATATATATATATATATATATATATATATATATATATATACATATATTTATTTTATTTTATCTATTTTGCTTTGTCGCTGTCTCCCGCGTTTGCGAGGTAGCGCAAGGAAACAGACGAAAGAAATGGCCCAACCCACCCCCATACACATGTATATACACACACGTCCACACACGCAAATATACATACCTATACATCTCAATGTACACATATATATACACACACAGACACATACATATATACCAATGCACACAATTCACACTGTCTGCCTTTATTCATTCCCATCGCCACCTCGCCACACATGGAATACCATCCCCCTCACCCCTCATGTGTGCGGGGTAGCGCTAAGAAAAGACAACAAAGGCCTCATTCGTTCATAGTCAGTCTCTAGCTGTCATGCAATAATGCCCGATATATATATATATATATATATATATATATATATATATATATATACCACTGTGGTGTGAATTTTCAAGTCTACTGGCTTATATTTCAATACTGGTTACACCTTTATCAGAGTTTGAAAGAAAATTATATGTATGTGCAAGTAATATCTACATAAAAATGTCTGAACAAAACAGAAAATACGTAATAAGAGCAAAAACATCGTTACAGCTGTACGTGATACTTGATAATAAAGTCCGGTAAAGACAACACATCTTGAGTTGTTTACGAACAACCCACAAACAGTCTTTTCGTACATGAATTATGTCACACATGACGAATCAATGAACAGAGGCATTATTGATTAGTCAGGACTGAAATAATTTGATTCACAAGCAAATATCTTAACAATACTAAAATATACATCTAAAACTATCGGACGATCTTAATATGAAACCAATTATATTTCCATATAACACAATAACTGCTAGATACCTCATCACGAGCTGTTCCTGGATACTTTCCCTGGGCAGCACAGCAGGTGCACCGGTGTCAACACTTCACTATGTCAGGAGTTACTGACCCAGGCTGGAAGCAACACGGCCTCCACACGGACTGGTGGTAATGGTCGTAATGATGATCACGCGTTGCTGAGTGAGGTGGTTTGTCGTTTGGTCAGCTGCTTTGTAGTGATCGGCCACAGCATTTATGGATGGCGTGTCGTGAGGCGTCTCTTCGTCTTACCGACATACAAACCATTACAGCTGTTGTCCACCAGGAATACCGTCATTCACCTTGAGATAAGGTGTGCCATGTTTGTTGCAGCTTTGAAAACTATCCTACTCTAACCTGATGAAAAAATTCACTTAAGAAAAGTTTTTGACAATTTATGGAATAAACAACCGCGTCTCCCAGTGAACAGAAGAGGAAGTATATATATATATATATATATATATATATATATATATATATATATATATATATATATATATATATATATATATATAATCATGTATCTATCCACGCATTGCTAACGTCTTTTCAAGGGTTTATCGTGTATTTTGTAAAAACAATTGTTTTGTAAGAGCATAAGATGTTCATGAACCAGTAAGACACGAGAGCCACATACTGGACTACAACATTTACACACAGAAACTGGAAAAACAAAAGTAGTTGCTACGTCCAGGTATACGTGTCAACTTATATATACGGTAACCATATTTCTGATGTCACGGAGATGTGAGCACAGCCATAGCGACGTGATGAATGGTCTTGTATGTGACACTGTCTCCAGCACGGGTAAGCTGCTGCAGGTCAGGGGTACACCACACGTCTGGCCTTCATGATTTAAGACGTACGTATATCATCATCGTGTGTCATATGTAGGGTTTTATACATCAAAATTAACACAAAACTAGACGTGTATATATATATATATATATATATATATATATATATATATATATATATATATATATATATATATATATATATATATATATATATTTTACTTTGTCGCTGTCTCCCGCGTTAGCGAGGTAGTGCAAGGAAACAGACGAAAGAATGGCCCAACCCACCCACATACACGCCCACACACGCTCATATACATACCTATACACTTCAACGTATACATACATATACATACACATATATATACATATATACACTTGTACATATTCATACTTGCTGCCTTCATCCATTCGTCGCCACTCCGCAACACATGAAATGACACCCCCCTCCCTCCATGCGCGCGCGAGGTAGCGCTAGGAAAAGACAACAAAGGCCACATTCGTTCACACTCAGTCTCTAGCTGTCATGTGTGTGTGTGTATATAAATATATATATATATATATATATATATATATATATATATATTACAGTATGTGTAACATATATATTTATATATGTGGATGAGAACCTGAGAATATATCTTTATTCTGTGTCCAACTAGCTTTGATATCTTTAATGTAATTTTATGGTATGTGGCGATGTATGGTGTTTGTATTCCTAAATGCTTTAACTACTGCTGACGTGTTATGAAGTGTGACAGACAAATATGTCAACATGATAGATGTAAGCATAGATGTAAGATAGATCAGAGACACAAGTACGAGAACAATAAAAGCTATAGCTTGACACACAGATGTACGCCCACAAACAGTGCCAGACAAGAGACAAGAAAAAAGAATATAGTATTCCACACACGGACAATGTCCTCCAACAACTGAACAAATAAAATCACAGCAAAGAAAAAAGAATGACAACAGACAGGCTGGGAGACGACAACACCTGGTATTGCGACCATAGTGTTCGTCTGGTTCAACACAGGCGAGGGGGGTGGGGGCAGTACAAGGATTTGTATCAATCATTCAACACATCCTTGCAGCAGGGCACGAGTACGCTACCAGGCAACTGACACACGAAAAAATACATTAAACTTGAAGAGAGAAGCAAAATAATTCTTTACCTGTACGAAACAACGCTCCCGACTACATACACATCGAAAAGATATTACACACACACACACACACACACACACACACACACACACACACACACACACACACACACACACACATACACACACACCACACACACACTCACACACACACACGCACACACACACACACACTCACACACACACACACACACACACACACATATACACACACACACACACACACACACACACACACACACACAATCAAGTTTATATATTTCCACGTAAGGTAAGGTGAGCATCAAGAGAGGAATATCGAAAATATATTAATCAAACATCTTGTTGATACAAAGGTCAATATAATACTAGTTTCCTGTGCAACTCTTACAACACCTCTGTCTGTCTGTCTGTCTGTCTGTCTGTCTGTCTGTTTCTCTCTTTGAATGTTATGTACTAGATGACATGACGTGCTGGGTAACATGACGTGCTGGGTAACATGACGTGCTGGGTAACATGACGTGCTGGGTGACAGCAGTAACACAAAGAGAAGATAAAGTTTATCAAGCCAGAAAGATCGACAAGTGTTAAGACTGCAAATTTAGATACGAACACATACATACAGACTGACTGACTACATATGTTACTTGTGTGACGTGTGTTGCGTCACACACACGTGTGTTGATTGTGTTTGTAACATCATCTTGAGTAAGGATATTAACTCATGTAGTTGACTCTTGGCCTTGGAGAACCTGATCTTGTATGTGAGTTCGTAGTGTGACCCACCACCACCTCATGTTTCATGAGTGACACACTGTGACGCAGGTGAGTGCTTAGCGGGCTACTAGCAATAAATATTATCCACAAAAGCTTAAAGTAGAATCAGTGTGAAGCAGGGATGACAGGGGGTGAGGACTCCCACACCAGGCGGGGTGTGTGAAGCAGGGATGACAGGGGGTGAGGACTCCCACACCAGGCGGGGTGTGTGAAGCAGGGATGACAGGGGGTGAGGACTCCCACACCAGGCGAGGTGTGTGAAGCAGGGATGACAGGGGGTGAGGACTCCCACACCAGGCGGGGTGTGTGAAGCAGGGATGACAGGGGGTGAGGACTCCCTCACCAGGCGAGGTGTGTGAAGCAGGGATGACAGGGGGTGAGGACTCCCACACCAGGCGAGGTAATGGTTGCCCGGGGTAAATGATGCGAGCCTTCATATCCTGCACAGTTTTCCAGCCCCCGCCAGCCCAGGCCACGCCTCCCTCACTACTGTGTTGCTGTGTGTCACTCTGTGTGTATAGTGGTGTTTGTATGATTACAATGTGTGTATTACGTTTGTGTGGTGGTGTTTGTATGATTGCAATGTGTGTATGACGTGTCTATAGTGGTGATTGTATGATTACAATGTGTGTATTGCGTGTGTATGGTGGTGTTTGTATGATTACAATATGTGTATTACGTATGTATGGTGGTGTTTGTATGATTACAATGTATGACGTGTCTATGGTGGTGATTGTATGATTACAATGTGTGTATTGCGTGTTTATAGTGGTGTTTGTATGATCACAATGTGTGTATTAGTGTGTATGGTGGTGATTGTATGATTACAATATGTGTATTACGGTGTGGATGGTGGTGTGTGTATTACGGTGGGAGAGTTTTACACTTGCGTTATCCCTTCTCTTACCCGTATGTATATGTACCATGTCTTTACTCCTGTGTATGTATGCACAAACACACACCCATCCGAAACCAGGTACTATTTTATCGACCAGCCCTGAGGGGAGGTTGAACACCTTGGTTGGCTGTGGGCCGACAGCCATGCCGAGGATTCCAACTCATGTGGATCCATCCCTGGGCTGACCCGTGGTGACTTTTGGTCGGTTATGGTAACTCCAACACCACGGAGTGTGTGTGTGTGTGTGTGTGTGTGTGTGTGTGTGTGTGTGTGTGTGTAATCATCTTGGAAAGGTCCGTGGGGCCTGGTTGTGGTTTTGATCTATAATGCATGATAGCTAGAGAATGGACATGAACAGATGAGGCATTCTTTTGCTCTTGTCCTCTCACCAACACCTGACTTTAATCCCAAGACATTCCCAAACCACTCTTCCCCTTTACCCTTGAGCTTCTTTCAATCAGAGCCAAAACATCCAGGTTCCTTTCCTCAAACATGCAACCTATCTCTCCTTTTTTCACATCTTAGTTACATCCATACACATTTAGACACCCCAATCTGAGCCTTGTTAGTGAAAGAGAAAAGAAAGGCATTTGGACGATTTTTGCAGGGAAATAGTGCAAATGACTGGAGGCTGTATAAAAGAGAGAGGCAAGAGGTCAAGAGAAAGACGGAGTAGGTAAAAAAGAGGGCAAATTAGAGTTGGGGTGAGAGAGTATCATTGAATTTTAGGGAGAATAAAAAGATGTTTTGGAAGGAGGTAGATAAAGTGCGTAAGACAAGAGAACAAATGGGAACATCGGTGAAGGGGGCAAATAGCGAGGTATCAACAAGTAGTGGTGAAGTGATAAGGAGAAGGAGTGAGTATTTTGAAAGTTTGTTGACTGTGTTTGATGATAGAGTGGCAGACATAGGGTGTTTTGGTCGAGGTGGTGTGCGAAGTGAGAGGGTCAGGGAGAATAGTTTGGCAAACAGAGAAAAGGTAGTGAAAGCTTTGCGGAAGATGAGAGCCGGCAATGCGACGCGTTTGGATGGTGTTACCGTGGAATTTATTAAAAGAGGGGGTGACTGTGATGTTGACTGGTTGGTGAGGATACTCAATTATGTATGGTTAAGTGCTTGAGGATTGGAGGAATGCATGCATATTGCCATTGTACAAAGGGAAAGGGGATGAAGGTGAATGCTCAAATTACAGAGGTATAAGTTGGTTGTGTATTCCTGGGAAATTATATTGGAGGGTAGTGATTGAGAGAGTCTAGGCATGTACACAGCATCAGACTTGGGAAGAGCAATGTGGTTCCAGAAGTAGCAGTAGTAGTAGTAGTAGTAGTAGTAGTAGTAGTAGTAGTAGTAGTAGTAGAAGTGGATCAGGTGTTTGCTTTGAAGAATGTATGTGAGAAATACTTAGAAAAAAAGATGGATTTGTATGTAGCATTTATGGATCTGGAGAAAGCATATGATAGAGTTGATAGAGATGCTCTGTGGAAGGTATTAAGGGTGTATGGTGTGGGAGGTAAGCTGCTAGAAGCAGCGAAAAGCTTTTATCGAGGATGTAAGGCATGTGTACGAGTAGGAAGAGAGGAAAGTGATTGGTTCCCAGTGAATGTCGGTTTGCGGCAGGGGTTCGTGATGTCTCCATTGTTGTTTAATTTGTTTATGGATGGGGTTGTTATGGAGGTGAATGCAAGAGTTTTGGAGAGAGGGGCAAGTATGCAGTCTGTTGTGGACGAGAGGGCTTGGGAGGTGAGTCAGTTGCTGTTCGCTGATGATACAGCGCTGGTGGCTGATTCGTGTGAGAAACTGCAGAAGTTGGTGACTGAGCTTGGTAAAGTGTGTGAAAGAAGAAAGCTGAGAGTAAATGTGAACAAGAGCAAGGTTATTAGGTTCAGTAGGGTCGAGGGACAAAGTAATTGGGAGGTAAGTTTGAATGGAGAAAAACTGGAGGAAGTGAAGTGTTTTAGACATCTGGGAATGGATTTAGTAGAGAATGGAACCATGGAAGCAGAAGTGAGTCACAGGATGGGTGAGGAAGTGAAGTGTTTTAGATGTCTGGGAGTGGATTTAGCAGCGGATGGAACCTTGGGAGCAGAAGTGAGTCACATGATGGGGGAGGAAGTGAAGTGTTTTAGGTATCTGAGAGTGGATTTAGCAGAGGATGGAACCATGGAAGCAGAAGTGAGTCACAGGATGGGGAGCGTTGAAGAAAGTGTGGAAGGCAAGAACGTTATCTGGGAGAGAAAAAATGGGTATGTTTGAAGAAATAGTTGTTCCAACAATGTTATATGGTTGCGAGGCATGGGCTACAGATATAGCTGTATGGAGGAGGGTGGATGTATTGGAAATCAGATGCTTGAGGACAATGTGTGGTGTGAGGTGGTTTGATCGAGTAAGTAATGAAAGGGCAAGGGAGATGTATGGTAATAAAAAGAGTGTGGTTGAGAGACCAGAAGAAGGTGTATTGAAATGGTTTGGTCAAATGGAGAGAATAAGTGAGGAGAGATTGACAAAGAGGATATATGTGTCAGAGGTGGAGGGAACGAGGAGAAGTGGGAGACCAAATTGGAGGTGGAAGGATGGAATGGGAAAGATTGTGAGCAATCGGGGCCTGAAGGTACAGGAGGGTGAAAAGCGTGCAAGGAATAGAGTGAATTGGAACGATGTGTCATACCGGGGTCGACGTGCCGTCAATGGATTGAACCAGGGCATGTGAAGCGTCTGGGGTAAACCATGGAAAGTTCTATGGGGCTTGGATGTGGAAAGGGAGCTGTGGTCTCGGTGCATTACACATGACAGCTAGAGACTGAGGGTGAACGAATGTGGCCTTTGTTGTCTTTTCTTTTCATATGTGGCAGGGTGGCAGCGAGAATGGATGAAGGCAAGAAGTGTAAATTGTGTACATATGTATATGTGTATATGCGTGTATGTGTATATGTATATGTGTCTGTGTATGTATATGTATGTATACGTTAAAATGCATTGGTATATATATGTGCATGTGTGGGCGTTTATGTATACACATGTGTATGTGGGTGGGTTGGGCCATTCTTTCGTCTGTTTCCTTGCGCTACCTCGCTAACACGGGACACAGCGACAAAGTATAATAGATAAAATTAATATATATATATATATATATATATATATATATATATATATATATATATATATATATATATATATATATATATATATATATACATATAGATATGTATGTGTGTGTGTGTTGGAAAGGATCACAATTTTGCGCGTGATCAAGATATTCCTATGAGTTTACGGGGAAAATGAAACACGATAAGTTCCCAAGTGTACTTTCGTGTAATAATCACATCACCAGGGGAGACACAAGAGAGAAATATGTTAGTTGATAAACATCGAAGAGACGAAGCTAGGACGCCATTTGGTAAACATGTAAACATGTAAATATGTTTACCAAATGGCGTCATAGCTTCGTCTCTTCGATGTATACCAACTGACTTATATTTCTCTCGTGTGTCTCCCCTGATGATGTGATTATTACACGAAAGTGCACTTGGGAACTTATCGTGTTTCATTTTCCCCGTGGACTCATAGGAATATATATATATATATATATATATATATATATCATATTCTGAGCTTTATAACCTCTAATGATTGTTCTTCATGAAAACAGTAAAGAAACTTAACAGGGGCATTGAGAACAATGAACACTTAACAAGGGCATTGAGAACAATGAACACTTAACAAGGGCAATGAGAACAATGAACACTTAATATCTATAACGCGAAATCATTCTCTATTCTGATATTTGAAAACTATGAACGTTTTCAGCGGTGAACATTTTCAATATTGATCATTCTAGTGTTGAACACAAAACCAGAACACATGATGACAAAAAAAAAAAAAAATAGTGTGATACACCTCGACCAAAACACCAAACGTTGGTTGGAAATAACCAACCTATCCAACGTAATTCAGGCCACTGTTGAATGCACTGAATTCATCTATTCTTCAGGACCAACTGATGAATAGGGAATATGCCAGTGTATTCATTAACACGTGTATCAAAGTTGACGTTCTCTCTGTAAAGACTGGCTGATGGGCTCTGCTCCATCCCAGAGATCTCTCTGGCCTCTGGTTACTGATATAGAATGGGTCACAGGGTAGTAACACACACACACACACACACACACACACACACACACGCGAGTGTTGGATACTACCTTATTTCCTCACAGAGAGCTGTAGAGTTCTCCGTATTTTCTTTCCTTCTTCCTATAATATTTCTAACTTACAAATTTGGCATAAAAAGACCGTTCACCCCCCACAACCTCTACTACCCAATCACAATCGTAAACTGAACAATTAAACAAGAAAAATAACGTCACTTTAACACAACTAGTTTCCCACTTAGGCTTACAACGTGATGCTGATTCTGCAGTATATACCACTGTAGCTGACACTGGTGACGTGTCAAACCTCCTCATAAAATATTTTGCCCGAGTAACGAGCCAAGCACTTGCAAACATCTTCATCAACTACCCGTTAACACAACAGAATCCCAAATATCTGGAACTATATCAACATGTTACCATCCACCCAGAAACCCTGTGTGTGTGTGTGTGTGTGTGTGTGTGTGTGTGTGTACCTTAGCCTGATCCAGGTACCCATTTCATTGACAAACCCTTGTGGGTGGATGAACAGCTGGGTTGACTTTGGACTGACTACCGCAACCAGGGTTGTTGTATTGTGTTTATAGCTTTCATTTCCTTCGGTAATCATTTACTCTGACGTAATTACCGTGAAATGATATAAGTAACGCAACTAAACCTGACCTCACTCAGCCACAGATAAGATGGGTCTCTGAGTAGGTCAAGTTTTCATGTTTAGTAACTCTAATTTGAACCTGATCAGTTATCATTATTACTTTTTGCAAATGTATGTTGTAGTAAACAAAGACTCTTGAATTCAGGAAATAATGAATTTCATCAAAATTCGGGCTAATTGGGAAAGGTTCAGTTGCCAATTAAGCCCAACTAGCAATATTTACTCTTAGGTAACAATATATATATATATATATATATATATATATATATATATATATATATATATATATATATATATATATATATATATATATGTGTGTGTGTGTGTGTATATATATATATATATATATATATATATATATATATTCGACGGATATCCTAAGTCAAAACGATATGTAGTTGAATGCCGGGTCATTATCTTTCAGTCTAGGCTCAGTTTTGAGAATACAGTAGAACTCAAAGATTCATACACAATGTATTCCTCGCTAATCACTTAAGATTTTCAACATCGAAAGTTACATAACTGTATGATGAGGGCTGTCATGATGCTCTTCAAGGCTACAGTGCAGACATCCCTGTGTGGAGGCAATACACGATGCACTACATGATGTACAGATAAATGAATAAGAATCGTAAGAGCTGTATTCTTTGCTATGTATCTGTACATGGATGTAGATACTGTCTTAACTACTATCCACCAATATGGTCAGATAGAGCGCTTGTTGCTTATCGCTGTTTAATGGTTTGTAGAATAGTGTGGGCCAGAAAACTGTACGACAAGTTATCATGGGACTATATGTGCCTCTTGTTGAGTAAGACAATAATTCAATGTACATATGAATATACTAAGGTAGGTTACAAGCTGAAATAAGATAGACTAACTACAATAATATTAAATTTATTGAAAAGATACGAGATAGGGAAAAAGAGAATGACGTAACATTAGAAAAGATGTGATGGCAGGAAGGTATGTGATGGTTTCACTGTGTGTGTGAAATAAAACAGAACAGTGTGAGACAAGTTGTGTCTGTGTGATTTAGGATACAAAAGGTATATTATGATACAGAATAGATGGTCTGACGAACAATAGCTCAAATAATGTAATGAGAATGGTATGGAAGAGAATGCTGTGGTAGAACAGATAGAATAGTGCTTAGAATGGACAAATAAGGGTGGCATGAGATATATTAATGTGACATGAGGTATATTACAATAATAGATATCCTGAAATACGTGACGTCTGTATAAACAGTGATAAGTGTATGTGATATAGGACGGAACTAGTGTGATGTACGATAATTTAGTATAAGGCCAGTCAGAGGTGTGTTGGGAAAGGATGAAACTGGTTGGGCTATTGTGAGGCAAGACAAGAGTTCAGCTTAACATGATAAAGGAAGATATTACTGATATGGAAGCAGAGGAGAAACAGAATTATGTGGAAGCACAGCACTGAGGAATGATGTAACCAGAATATATGCTCTAAATAAACATAAAAAGAACTGCATATTTTCCCTAACCGCCAGTAAATCAAATAACAAATATTAGAGCAAATAATTGTATTCCGTATTTCATAACATATTGAGGGTCAAATACACAAAGACACTTGTGTATATGATTTTTTTTTTATAAACCGCACGGCAGCTGACGTGGTTTGTTTATTTTCCACTATATTTGTTTCGTTATATGGAAACAAACCAACATCAACGGGATCACAAAGCAGGAGCAAATCCTTTAAAGTGTGGTGTTGATAGATGCCGTGGGTGTTCGTACTGATACATACCAGACAACAGCTTGTAACACAACTTTTCACGCAGAGGCGCCCTAACTAACAGGCCGATGAGCCTATCAAGGGTTTAATACTTTCTCTATAACTATACAACTTTCTAAACTTTGTAAGCTGTCCACATTCGAAGCATCATCACTCAATGTCCTCATAACGAGTCTCATACTATAGGAGTACTGTACACATGGGAGTACTGTACACATGGGAGTACTGTACACATGGGAGTACTGTACACATGGGAGTACTGTACACATGGGAGTACTGTACACATAGGAGTACTGTACACATGGGAGTACTGTACACATGGGAGTACTGTACACATGGGAGTACTGTACACATGGGAGCGCTGTACACCTTTCTTGACTCGTTTGGTACTTAATTCAATTTGATTCTTTTTATCATCTTTCAGAAAATATTTACCTCGTCAGACTTGATTAAGAACATGGAGGTTACAGTGAAGTTAACCTTTACTATCTTATCTTCTATTGTGTCAAATTTATGGCTTTTGTGTGTGAGTGTTTATGTGAGCCTGAACAGAGGAATATCTACATGACTTTCCTTCGTCCTTGCGACCAGTGCCTCCCCCGCCTGGTCTGTCCATCATGACACAGCAGAGGTTACTATGAAGGTTGCAGAAATGTGGTCACAAGGTCATGTTCGGTCCCTCGTACACCACTAGTCAACTGGCTCTCCACACAAACCCTCTCGACTCTTTTCAACCATCATCCACACATCAGTAAAGACGTGGTACACATAGTTACGAGACGAAGCAACACAAAACTCGGCCCGTAACACACACATAGAAATAAGACATGTATACACTGGCGGGACACAGGAGCCATAAAGAAGTTCTCTCGCTCAGCGTTTCCAGTGGTAATTACATGGAAATTTCTTTACTTAATTGCCCTCCGGCAGATGCTCGTTTGAGCGATGATTTTCCTTGGATTTAATCCAGCATCGCTGATTAATTTCCGCTAAAAGGTTTCTATCTTAGGAAATGACTTACATACACAATATCATCATCAAGAAACAGCCCTGGGCGATTACAGTTGTTGAAGTTTTTCTTATCTAATGAAGGAAAAGGTAGTTAGCGCACATAGGAGAGTTCCATGCACGACAAAGAACCTCTCTACGAACTCCTTCCCTCGTAACGATATTCTCGTCACGTGAATGATGCTCTCCATCATCATCTATAGATAACAAGGAACATCGGCAGTTGTGTTCATAAGAACGTTTGCTATGTAGAGATTATTTCATGTGTTACATTCAACAGATCAGATATACACATTTGTACTACACACATCAATAGTACAGTTACATAAGAACAGTCAGGCCAGTACAGCTGAGAGGTTAGGAAGAAGCAATGGTAATGCCAGACTGAAGGTGATTTATACAAAAGTAGATAAACAAGTGAGAAATATTTACAGAAGAAATTCAAGGATCTTATTGGGGAAAACATACCTGATATTGTTGTTGTTGAGCATGCAACACTTACCCAAAGGCTAAGATTTTGTTTTTGTTCTGTCTAGAGAGAAACAAGACAGCAAGGTGGAAGAAAGAAGACAACGGAAGGGGAAGATTTGGTCTTCTGAATAATAAACACCCTCAAGATTCTAGAAATATGATCCATTCAGACACTTCATAATGGCAAAGTTGACTGGAGGAAAGACAGTCAACAACACAATAACCCCCTTATTTAATAAATTCTACTGCAATACCATCCAAACTCGCCGCTTTGCTGGCTTTCATCTTCCGCAAAGCTTTCACTTCCTCTTCTCTCTTTACCAAATCATTCTCCCAAACCCTCTTACTTCGCACACCACCTCGACCAAAACACCCTATATATGCCACTATATCATCTAACACATTCAACAGACCTTCAAAATACTCACTCCATCTCCTTCTCACATCACCGCTACTTGTTATTACCTTCCCATTAGCCCAATTCACCGATGTTCCTAATTGTTTTCTTGTCTTAAGCACTTTATTTACCTCCTTCCAAAAAATCTTTTTATTCTCCCTAAATCTAATGATACTCTCTCACCCCAACTCTCATTTGCCCTCTTTTTCACCTCTTGCACCTTTCTCTTGACCTCTCGCCTCTTTGTTTTGTACATCTGTCAATTGCACATTTCCAGCAAAACTCGTCCAAATACCTCTCTCTTCTTTTTCACTAATATCTTACTTCATACCACAAGCAACTTTTGCTCATACCATCACTGCTTCCCTAGTTACATCCCATTCCTCTCCCACTCCCCTTACGTCATTTGCTCTCACCTTTTTCCATTCTGCACTCACTCTCTCCTGGTACTTCCTCACACAAGTCTCCTTCCCAAGCTCACTTACTCTCACCACTCTCTTCATCCCAACATTCTCTCTTCTTTTCTGAAAACCTCTACATATCTTCACCTTCGCCTCCACAAAATGATAATCAGACATCCCTCTAGTTGCACCTTTCAGCACATTAACATCCAAAAGTCTCTCTTTCACGCGCCTATCAATCAACACGTAATCCAATAACGCTCTCTGGCCATCTCTCCTACTTACATACGTATACTTATGTATATCTTTCTTTTTAAACCAGGTATTCCCAATTACCAGTCCTTTTTCAGCACAAAAATCTACATGCTCTTCATCATTTCCATTTACAACACTGAACACCCCATGTACACCAATAATTCCTTCAACTGCCGCATTACTCACATTTGCGTTCAAATCACCCATACTATAACCCGGTCTCGTGCATCAAAACAGCTAACACACTCACTCAGCTGCTCCCAAAACACTTGCCTCTCATGATCTTTCTTCTCATATCCAGGTGCATAGGCACCAATAATCACCCATCCCTCTCCATCAACTTTCAGTTTTACCCATATCAATCTAGAGTATACTTTCTTACACTCTATGACATACTCCCACAACTCTTGCTTCAGGAGTAGTGCTACTCCTTCCCTTGCTTTTGTCCTCCCACCAACCCCTGACTTTACTCCCAAAACATTCCCAAACCACTCTTGCCCTTTACCCTTGAGCTTCGTTTCACTCAAAACCAAAACATCCAGGTTCCTTTCCCCCAACATACTGCCTATCTCTCTTTTTTTTTCTCATCTTGGTTACATTCACACACATTTAGACACCCCAGTCTGAGCCCTCGAGGAGGATGAGCACTCCCTGCGTGGCTCCTTCTAGCCCCCCGCTGCCGTCCCCTTTAGTCGCCTTCTACGAAACGTGGGGAATGCGTGGGAAGTAGTCTCTCTCCCCTATCCCAGGGATATATATATATATATATATATATATATATATATATATATATATATATATATATATATATATAGGGGATAGGGGAGAAAGAATACTTCCCACGTATTCCCTGCGTGTCGTAGAAGGCGACTAAAAGGGGAGGGAGCGGGTGGCTGGAAATCCTCCCCTCTCGTTTTTTTCAATTTTCCAAAAGAAGGAACAGAGCAGGGGCCCAGGTGAGGATATTCCCTCATAGCCCCAGTCCTCTGTTCTTAATGCTACCTCGCTATCGCGGGAAATGGCGAATAGTACGAAAAAGAAAAGAAATATATATATATATATATATATATATATATATATATATATATATATATATATATATATATATATATATATATATATATATATATATATATTTACTCATATTTTTTTAAGTTCTCAAGAAGGAGAATTTTCATTCAACTCATAAATCTTTATCTTCTTGCGTATTTTCTAAGAGTTAACACTTGAGCCGTTTCAAACTGAAACATTTAACTATTTGCAAAACTTTTGATATTCACTCCCCTTCTTTCCTTGTCTCCTGTTCCCTTAACCCCGAACCACCCCCTCCCTTTTTCTATATATTTCATCTAAAGTCTGACCGTAGTCGAGACTTGGTCCATGACTGGAGCCTTCGGCATGAAAAAGGAAACATTGCTTTAATATTTGCTGGATAAGAACCATCATCATTTTCCCTCACAAATTTCAACTCAAGGGACATACATATTACCATCTCTGTTTCCACAGGTAAGTCACTTCCCATACTTCAGGGCTCATAGGACAAAAATGTAAAGTTGATTTTACTTTTCCCATAAGTTCATAATTTGTACCTAGAGCTCACCTTCCTTCACAACACCATCAACAAAGTAGACATAAAAAGCGTTAACCTCCCTCCTCCTTCTTACGCAATCTGTATACAGAGGAACATTTGCCTCTGTAAATGGAATTCTCGTAAGACATACCTCGTCTGCCTCTGGTGAGCCGCCAGGGGGGTGGTGTGAACGCGCCAACTCGTGCGACAAGTTTTCCGGCGTGAATGCCTGCCCGCGACGCCCTGGGTTAAGCCTCTAAACTCGCGACTTGAGGCAAGGAGGAGCCTCAGGTGTTGGGATTCATGGAGATCATTTATGATATATAGGGCTTATCTGGAGGCTTAACTGGGGGTATGTGAGAAATATTCATGTATGAGAATTATATGGGATATATGAAGGTCATTTGTTATATATATATATATATATATATATATATATATATATATATATATATATATATATATATATATATATATATATATATATATATATATATATATATATCTATATATATATCTTTTCTTTCGTGCTATTCGCCATTTCCCGCGATAGAGAGGTAGCGTTAAGAACAGAGGACTGGGCTTTTGAGGTAATATCCTCATCTGGCCCCTTCTCTGTTCTTTCTTTTGGAAAATTGAAAAAAAGGAGAGGGGAGGATTTCCAGCCACCCGCTCCCTCCCCTTTTAGTCGCCTTCTACGACACGCAGGGAATACGTGGGAAGTATTCTTTCTCCCCTATCCCCAGGGAATATATATATATATATATATATATATATATATATATATATATATATATATATATATACATATATATATATATATATATATATATATATATATATATATATATATATATATATATATCTATATATATATGGCTGGGGTGTGTGATGTCTCCATGGTTGTTTAATTTGTTTGTGGATGGGGTTGTTAGGGAGGTGAATGCAAGAATTTTGGAAAGAGAGGCAAGAATGCAGTCTGTTGTGGATGAGAGAGCTTGGAAAGTGAGTCAGTTGTTGCTCGCTGATGATACAGCGCTGGTGGCTGATTCATGTGAGAAACTGCAGAAGCTGGTGACTGAATTTGTAAAGTGTGTGAAAGAAGGAATCTGAGAGTAAATTTGAATAAGAGCAAGGTTATTAAGTACAGTAGGGTTGAGGGTCAAGTCAATTGGGAGGTAAGTTTGAATGGAGAGAAACTGGAGGAAGTGAAGTGTTTTAGATAGCTGGGAGTGGATTTGGCAGCGGACGGAACCATGGAAGCGGAAGTGAATCATAGGGTGGGGGAGGGGGCGAAAATTCTGGGAGAGTTGAATGTGTGGAAGTCGAGAACATTATCTCGGAAAGCAAAAATGGCTATGTTTGAAGGAATAGTGGTTCCAACAATGTTGTATGGTTGCGAGGCGTGGGCTATGGATAGAGTTGTGCGGAGGAGGGTGGATGTGCTGGAAATGAGATGTTTGAGGACAATATGTGGTGTGAGGTGGTTTGATCGATGTGTATATATGTATATGTCTGTGTGTGTATATATATATGTATACGTTGAGATGTATAGGTATGTATTATTTGCGTGTGTAGACGTGTATGTGTATACATGTGTATATACATACCTATACATTTCAACGTATACATACATATATATACATACAAAGACGTATACATATACACACCATAATTCATACTTGCTGCCCTTATTTATTCCCGTCGCCACCCCGCCACACATGAAATGACAATCCGCTCCCCTCGCATGTGCGCGAGGTAGCGTTAGGAAAAAGACAACAAAGGCCACATTCGTTCACACTGTCTCTAGCTGTCATGTATAATGCACCGAAACCACAGCTCCCTTACTACATGCAGGCTCCAGACGCTTCACATGACCTGGTTCAATCCATTGACAGCACGTCGACCTCGGTATACCACATGGTTCGAATTCACTCTATTCCTTGCAAATGAATGATTTATATATATATATATATATATATATATATATATATATATATATATATATATATATATATATATATATATATATATATATATAGATGAATATATATGAGGGTTTACTTGAAATATACAAGGATTATTTGATTCATATGGAGATTATATGGGATGGTATGGGGATTATTGGTATCGAGAGATTATCTGGGTATGTTAGGATGATATGTTGCAAATGAAGGTTATCAGGTACATACCAGGTAGGTTGGCTATTTGGGCTTTAAGCATATCCACTATCGGGGTCATTAAAGCCGTCAATACTGGGGATGTCTGATATATATGTGGAAACTACATGGGGGTATATGAGGATCACATGGTATGAGTAGCCTGTGGCACAGGGTGATTATTTGCAATATATGCGGGTTATTGCGGGCACATGAGTGTTATCTGACGTATAAGTGTAGTAAAGCATACGTATATACGCAAACTGAACTGGGATATAGAAAGATTACTGTCAATATATATAAATGTATGAAATATATAATAATCTTTTGCGTTCTATGATTATGGACTACAGGAAGATTGTATGGGAATTGAGGAGATAACATTCCGTGTACTGGGATTATTAGGGCGATATTAAGTGGGATATATGGGGATAATGTGGCATATATGAACACTTTAGGATATAAAGGGATTAACCATCTCTGTTTAGTGTAGAGCATTTAGGATTAATGGAAAGTGTTGGAGACCCTGGGAATCTTTAAGGTATTTTGGAATAAAGAAGAATATTTGAAGATTATCATCATATATGGATATCATATGAAACACAGAGGATGCATTTGGGTTAAGTATAGCATATATGGTGATTTTATGTATTGATTGTGGATTATGTGAGATATGTTACAATTGTGGATTATGTGAGATATGTTACAATTGTGGATTATGTGAGATATGTTACAATTGTGGATTATGTGAGATATGTTACAATTGTGGATTATGTGAGATATGTTACAATTGTGGATTATGTGAGATATGTTACAATTGTGGATTATGTGAGATATGTTACAATTGTGGATTATGTGAGATATGTTACAATTGTGGATTATGTGAGATATGTTACAATTGTGGATTATGTGAGATATGTTACAATTGTGGATTATGTGAGATATGTTACAATTGTGGATTATGTGAGATATGTTACAATTGTGGATTATGTGAGATATGTTACAATTGTGGATTATGTGAGATATGTTACAATTGTGGATTATGTGAGATATGTTACAATTGTGGATTATGTGAGATATGTTACAATTGTGGATTATGTGAGATATGTTACAATTGTAGATTATGTGACATATGTTACAATTGTGGATTATGTGAGATATGTTACAATCTTTTTGTGTCATGAGAGTATCTGGGCACACGGAAGTCTCATGTTACTCCCGTCGACCACTTGGTCATCTGGCATATACAGTGAGTGTGGTAGATACAAAGGAATTCATGTGGGATGTGTGAACTTTTTTGATACACAGTGGCATTGTAAAGGATAAATAGAGGAAAGATATTAATATGTTACGTCAGTTATCGGGTGTATCTGGAAGAAACTAGATACATATGACGGGATAAGTCTTAAAAAGATGTTGAAATATATGTGAAAAATCTGAGATATTTAAGGAAGTATTTGAAATGTGCGAAACCTCTTTGTGGAATATTTGGGATATGCGGTGAATATCATAGTACTGTTTGAATATTAGAATACATGGGATTCAATGCAAAAATTGTCTGTGGATATACAGAGGACGGTATGTCTATATGAAAAATATCTCGCGTGAAAAGAAGATTTAGGGAAATGTTCATAATCTCCACATTAAACATTTTGCCTATTCATGGAATCTAAAACTCCATTTTAATAACATCAAACACAGCATTCATTCAACCTGCTTCTAGATGCGACACATACTAGAATGATTCCGCATGAGCCAAGGCGAGGCAAACATATCTAAACTGTGTCATATGAGAGAGTCAGGCAGCTCTTGTTTCTATATGTTAATAAAAGAAGGTAACTGGAAGAGAAGTGCATACCCAGTGCAACGGATTCCATGAGCTATTTGTAACGACGGAAGCAGAAGAGAGTATGCTTGATGTAGAGAGAAATAAGAGAAATATGGCAAAATATAATAGGATGACCTATGGAGTTTTGTTCAAAACTTGTGAAGTGTAAGATTAATAAAATGGGTTACAGGATGCTAAACATCAGAATGATTGAACAAAACATTTGAACAGTGAACAGAAGAGGACAAGATAGTTCCAGCAGTGACACTGGAGTTGAGAATGCAAGGAACAAGGAGTTCAACTTTACTGCTGGAAAAGTCTTACACACCACAGTCATTGTGGACATCCTTAATCCCAGTTAAGCCGGAACAAGACAAGTTCAGTCATACATGAACGGGTCCAGGTGATCTACACGAGTTTGTTCTAAGCCGAAATGAAATAACGCTCAACCGTCACCATCTTTGTTGAGTCTACAGAAGCTTAGGTTAGGTCAAGACGACCTGGACTTAAGTTTTCATAATGATGACTTAATTTCAAACTTGTTTGATAAAACCGGATCAAATGAGATTTGCAACCGACTCCTGCAACGCTTACATAGTCCAAGGCCCAAAATCTAGTTTTCTGAGACCCGGGATTTAGTTGTTTGGTAGTTGGGATCTTGCAGTCTACGACATGGAATGTGATCTAGAAACTTGAAGATTGTAAGTAAGTCTTCCCTTAGTCTTCTCTCGTTTATGGTGGAGAAATACATGGCCACTAATTTCTCACTGTAACCCAGCTTTCTTGTCACACTTACCATCTTTGTTGTCCTTCTCAAGACCGTCTATGATAAACCTTTGGGGTAACCAGAGCTGAGTTGCATACTCTAAATTTAGGTCTGCTGTAATCTGTAAATAGTTCGCCGAACGTTTCCCTATCCATGTACTTACATATAATTTTATTACTAATCATGTACATAATGTGCCTCCTAAAATACTACTAGCTTGGTGTTCTGGCGACAGTTTGGATATCGTGTCGATCCCCACGTTCCTCACACACACAGATGTGTGTATCCTGCAAGACTGTCGTCATTAAGGCCTCCTGTCATTGTATTCCATCTTCATTATCTTCCTTTTGCTTAGGATGAACTTCATCAGTGATGTATCTGACGAACTATGTAGCTTGTGTGGCTCCTTCACAAGCCGATACAATCCCGGTCCTTCTTTGCTTCTCTCATGATTTTAACATCAACGGCAAACATGACCAGGTATGAAATCGATTCGTTTGGCAAGTCGGTAGCAACAGATCTAGAACAACAGTGGCCCATACTCTGAACCCTACGGTACGATGCTGGTTGCCTCAGCACACCAATGCACACGTCCTCTCGTAGTTAGACGATTTTTGATCCTCATAAGGCATCTCCCTTGTGTATCTATCTGAGAATCTAGCTTCTTCACGAACCTATTATGTTAGACCGTGTTAAATGCTTTCTAGAAGCATAGTTCACCCACCCAGCTCTTTTGTCAACTGGAATTGGGATGAAAATTAAACCAATGCATAGTCTGGGATTTACCAGTGTGGGGCTCAAACACTGCATATTTGAGATGAGATCCAAAAGTTGCTATCATCCTACATCCACGAGACTGACAGTGTAGGACCCTGAGAGAGAGAGAGAGAGAGAGAGAGAGAGAGAGAGAGAGAGAGAGAGAGAGAGAGAGAGAGAGAGAGAGAGAGAGAGAGAGAGAGAGAGAGAGAGAGAGAGAGAGAGAGAGAGAGAGAGAGAGAGAGAGAGAGAGAGAGAGAGAGAGAGAGAGAGCTAAGAAGTAGTGCAAATGAAGTGAGTGTGATCTAAAAAACATCATATTGAAGAAGGTATACGAGAAAATCCCCTCCTGATGAGGTTGGCTGAAAAAGACTTCAAGATAAAGGTTATAATAACGCAAATCCCTTGATACCTTAGGATCTAGTATGATTGGAGAATGCGACTAGTGGAACGCTAATGTCCCTTGGTGGTGAACATAGACACCCAGGGAGCAGATCAAGGTCAGGCAATGTCGGGGTCCCTCTGGCTGCCGAGGTCTGGAGGTCATGACACGTTAAGAGTTACTTAACTTCCATCGTTTGTGTAACAGATGAAGATATGTTATATATATGTATATATATATATATATATATATATATATATATATATATATATATATATATATATATATATATATATACATATATATCTATATATATATATATATATATATATATATATATATATATATATATATATATATATATATATATATATATATATATATATATATATATATATATATATATATATATATATATATATATATATATATATATATATATATATATATATATATATATATATATGTAAGGGTAAGAGAGATGTGTGGAAATAAAAAGAGTGTAGTTGAGAGAGCAGAAGAGGGTGTTTTGAAATGGTTTGGGCACATGGAGAGAATGAGTGAGGAAAGATTGACCAAGAGGATATATGTGTCGGAGGTGGAGGGAACGAGGAGAAGTGGGAGACCAAATTGGAGGTGGAAAGATGGAGTGAAAAAGATTTTGTGTGATCGGGGCCTGAACATGCAGGAGGGTGAAAGGAGGGCAAGGAATAGAGTGAATTGAATCGATGTGGTATACCGGGGTTGACGTGCTGTCAGTGGATTGAATCAGGGCATGTGAAGCGTCTGGGGTAAACCATGGAAAGCTGTGTAGGTATGTATATTTGCGTGTGTGGACGTATGTATATACATGTGTATGGGGGTGGGTTGGGCCATTTCTTTCGTCTGTTTCCTTGCGCTACCTCGCAAACGCGGGAGACAGCGGCAAAAAAAAAAGAAAAATATATATATATACATATATATATATATATATATATATATATATATATATATATATATATATATATATATATATATTGCCAGAAGCTTCATTGGTAATATGTATTTGCCCGTTAAAATTGACAATGATTCCTAATTTCAAAATATCATTCAATTGTTAAGGATTACCCTCCAATAATGTAGAATCTAATTTCTCCTTACGTATAATGGACTTCCTGTTTTTCCCTGAACGATCATCGCAGTTGAGGACGAAATCATTTCTCCCGGGATATCAACCACGTCTATAAATATCACGATAATTACATTAGAAGAAATTACTTCTGATTGTTTCATCTAGAGCTTGAGTAGGCGGAGGGAGGGGGAGGGGGCCAATCCGGCGAGGAGAGGAGGCTGGAGGTGTCTTATGTAAGAAGTGAAATTTCATCTTAGTCTTAACCTATGTTCAAATCTTCCTTCCTTTGTTTTTCTCTTTTTTCTCTTCTATAATGCATACTTTCTCTCTCTATTTGCTCCATTGCCCATTTAGTATGACTGTTTTCCCATGTTATGCCCTCAACTGTGTTGTCTCTCAAGGCTGTCTCCTATTGTCCAAATACATGAACTTCTCTCTTCAACGTTTAGCACTATTCACTTTTACGTTGATGATTCCACATTACACACCTCAACCTTCCATCGTCCCCTTTCCATTTCATTACTTGTTCTCTTGCTCGAACAGAATATATTTCCTTTCATAATTCAGACCTGTACAGCATCTAAAATAGACTGCAGAAGCAGTAACCTGCTTACATTCAAGAAAACTAAAAGGCAATCTATTTCAGTAATTATTTCTAAGATTATCTGTCACCTCTGTTCAGTCCTAAAACACAGCAAGCTATGCCATCCCAAAGCTGGAAGTGTTGTCTATGTGCAATAATTATTTTTCTTTGGAGCAGCTTGTTTATATCTACTGGTTTATCATATTTGCTCCTTGACATAATTGCTTCTCACATATCTGAGGTGGCTCATCCTCCATCTATCTATCATTCAGAGTGTCATCAAATGCCTTCCATCTCATTACATCTCCAGGCATCACTTCTCTACAACCACTCCTTTGCGTCAGTCGTGATGTTGCTACCTTCTTTCCATTTTACAAGTATATGGGCTCCTGCTATTAGGGCTTGCATCCGTAGCACGCGTGTGGTTGCTGCTTCCTTTAGTTTCATTTTGGAGACCGGCAACACGAGAAGTGACCGTTACTGTACCTCTTTTCCTTGAAAATGAAAGGTATAAAGTTGTCTTCCTTCTCTTGTCTTTTCCCCGCTTCTGTAACCTTGCTGTCATTAAGGGACAGGTCTGCAAACACCTGAGGGTCTTATTCCTTCATCTTTTCCTCTCTCTCAAGAGATGAAGAGCCGTAAGTGTTAAACTCCATCCTCGAATAGTAGACATTAATCATTGCACACACACACAGACACACACACACACACACACACACACACACACATCATGATATACATCTCTTAATTCTGATTTGTGCCGTGTCTTGTACTCTGCGTGTTCAAAAATGTATAAGTTAATTTACCTTTAGCGCTAAGTCTGCAACTTTCACATGTCAGTCTCCAACGTGACACTTTAAAAAAAAGTTGTTTACCACAGAAAACCTGGTCACTGCATTGAGACGCACCGCCCAAGGCTGTCATTATTTACGTTTCTCATATTATAGATTTAGCTGGCATTTGTCCTTGACTTTTGAAACGCTTCTGTTATGTTTCTGTTGTCTTCCACGACCAAAATGTTTCTGTTGTCTTCCACGACCAAAATGTTTCTGTTGTCTTCCACGACCAAAATGTTTCTGTTGTCTTCCACGACCAAACCTTTGAAAGGACCAAGTGTTTTATTGTTGTTGTCCTTACTTTGTTTTTCTTTGCTTCAATATTTATTACGATAATTTCATTAAAATCTAAAAATGAAAAAGCCTGAAAATTACAACACCAAACATCATAAAGGAAGTGGTTGAAGAAGTATGGCCAAGGATCAAGATTTGGGGTAAAGGTGTTTTTTATTACCGGCAGTAACCTTAACAGCGGTGGTAACACTGGATCAGAGGTGACGTAAACGACTGTTCCTGATACGAGAACACGGGATCGATCCCCAGCTTTGGGTTGGTTGATGCATTCCTCTCCATCACGTTACTGGGCAGCTGGTTGATGCTGCACAGATAACTTCCTTCGGTTCAGAATAAATCGCCCCATCCGACAGGAAGATAAGAGTAATAATGATAATGATGGTCATGATAATGATAATAATGGTCGTAATAATGATAGTAACAGTCGTGATAATGAAAATAATGAAGATAAAGTTATCAGTAGAAGTGATGACATATGACGAAGAGACACAGCCACAGTGAGGGCCAGCAGAGCCACCACTGTGATGGTCGTGGTAGAAGATAATGGAAGTTAGTCAACGACGGACATAAAAGCGGCCGGATTGGAGGGGTCGGGTCCTTGATATAGCGTATCGCTCGAGATTGAATTTTGTCAAGGAAGGTTAAAGGGGATGAGAACTCCCCCTCCCATGGGACGCTTCGGTTTTTCGCAAGGGATGAAAAGATGGGATGAGGGATGGCGGGGATGATTATGAAAAGAGGAAATCATGTTTTTACTTTTCTAAGATGTTTTAAGTAGTTTGAAAGGCTGTCGATTCTCAGAAACACTCGATAATCGATTATTCTTAAACAATGATACCAGAACTTGCAACAGACATGTTGTAGGAGATATGTACTTGATGATTATTTGGTTTGCAAGCTCAATAGTCATGTGTACATGTTGCAAGCTTTGTGTTTCCGACATGGGCAGCAATGGCGGGATCAGAACTGCGACTGAGAATGAAAGTTAAGTAGACAACATAACATGGTTTGGGGCAGTGACCAAAAACATATGACGACTAGCGTCCCCTGTGTGTGTGTGTCTATGTATGATTTGTGTTTGAGAGAATGTCAGTAACATACATATGTGAACGGAAAGAGACCAACAGCTGCACAAACTGTTTACTAGTGATGCGCTCACGTTAAGTTTTATGGATCTTCAGGATGACGATGCCTCACTGCACTGAAAACACTGAATCAGGTTACTGGCAGGTAATTATCAGGGCACCGGAGGAGAAGACGACAACAGTAGTTTGGCTTGTGTTGCCCCCAGAAATGTTTTCATAAGTGCCTCTGTGTGTGTGTTTAATGTGGCTGTGTACAGAACAGGTCTGTGAGTCGTGGATAGTTCAGGATCAACAGCGACCCAGGCTCACGGTGGGTCATTGTCTCGTTAGTGACTCGCACACTTCCTTTCCAAGATGTCAAAGTTCATTGGTAAAAATAGGAAGATAATAATGTGACATCGTAAATGTTGGGGCCGGGGAAGATGAGAGGAGCGCTATTGTAGATTATGGAGAGGGAAGAGGCAGAACATCTCTTCTCTCTGCCCTGTCGCACCTACCAGTGTACAGTACTCCCTCAAAACCCTTCAAAACAGAAACGCTGCTCTACCCCCTCCCCTGCACCTGTCTTCTCTATGGCCATAGTTCTCCCTAGTTAGAAGAACCACAACCACAGGGAAAACAGGGAAACCTGCCTCACTTGACAGACATATACACCATCTGAGACATGTCAACAAGGACGCTGAGGTACGACAGGAAGTATGTCAGCCAGAAACACGTACGGCTTTCCATTTCCCTCGTCCGTCCACTGCAGCATTGTGTGCAAGATGCAACACACACACACACACACACACACACACACACACACACACACACACACACACACACACACATACACACACACATACATACACACACAGAAAAGAATAAAAATTATCTTATCCTCGCCCCGTTTTCTCTCACAGAGAAAATGTCAACTTAGTTTGGAGCTAGAAGTCCCAACCCCATTTTCTCTGACCGTCAGAATGGTAGTCACACGGGCGCTGATTAAGAGCGAGATTGATCCTGTAATGATGTTGACACGTGCTGGGCCGCCCTCTTGCCTGCCGCTCGCCCCTGACACCTTTTTAGCGACTCTCCTCACCAGCGGCAGTTGATGTGTCGCGCGTGACGCTGGCGGCACCAGCGGTGTTATGGTCTGCTACCCTCCCGTGCAGCAGGTATGGACGATTGAGGAGGATCCCCAGTCATTAATCATACACTCATTTCTTACATATAACCACTTAACGAACTACAAGACATAATGATAAAGAGGATCAGACTTTCAGGAATCTGTGTGTACGTACAGCTCCCGTCCCACCACTAGAAGTCAATGTTAAGATCTGAGTCTGAACCAATGATTGCTGTACTGTAATCGAGGGGAGACAAAGCCATCCCATAGAGAAGAGATAGAATTATCTCTCATAGACGGGGAGATAGAAAGCCCTCCCATAGACGGGGAGATACAACGCCCTTCCACGAACACAGAGATAGAACTCCCTTCAATAGACCTGGAGGTAGAATGTCCCCCCACAGGCAAGGTGATGGAACGCCTTCCCATAGACAGGGAGATGCAACAACCTTCCGCAGACGGGGAGACAGAAGGCCTCCCCTCCATACATTTGCTGTGGACGTTGCTAATGTTTCACTTTGAAAAGGTTTAATAGCATCAAGCATCGACCTTCGAGGACCACTATCTTTCAAGCTCGAGCTTTTTCTGACCTCTATAGGCAGCCAATTTACGTTTATGGTAATATGATTTACTCATGTTTAGCTGTGGATCAGTATGGTGCACCCTGGGAGATGGGTCATTGTCTACAATACCTCAAGTACATGTGTTCCTGAATTTAATGACTGATAATCTGGGCCAGAATCTGTGTAAGGTACAGAGGACAATAGTTGTGATGACACTACTCAAGTGTACATCACTACTGATGACCTCACCCTCATGACACACGATCATTGTGCATGTGAAAGAACGATGGAATGTGATCACTTTCATATCTTACTCTGGTGGATCATAACCAATACCTTTTACAGTCTCGCTCTCTCTCTCTCTCTCTCTCTCTCTCTCTCTCTCTCTCTCTCTCTCTCTCTCTCTCGTCTTTGTTTCCTCTTCCTACCCTCCCTCCCTCTCTCCCTCCAGATAACCGTGCCAGTTCTAAACAACTTTTCTTCTGAGCTGTAATGGCTATTCTTATATACTGGTTCATCTCACCGTTCTTGAGATTTCCACCCTTAATATGTTTAGTGACAAGGGTGTTCTTCGGCAGCGGATGCTGGGTTACTTACAAAGGATATTATAAGTAATTCTAAAATACTTACAATGGATCTGTTAGTCACTAGTGCGTCTTGCGCTTCTGAATCATTCACATATTGAGAATCATTGAAGGATAAACTTCCTTGCGTCACCAGCCTCCCTCCCTCTCCATCAATCCTGTTCCTCCATCACCATTCTCTGCGTCACCAGCCTCCCTCCCTCTCCATCAATCCTGTTCCTCCATCACCATTCTCTCCACCACAACCAATACTCTCCTCAACACCACCATCTCCACCCACCACCACCATCCTCATCATCAACATTATGCTCCATAACTCTACCATACTCCCTGTCACTCACTATCTTTCTCCCCACCATTAGTATCATCTTCCCCATGACTACCACACCACCACAACCACACCACCATCACCACCACACCACCACCACACCACCATCACCACCACACCACCACCACACCACCACCACCACCATCACCACCACTACCACCACCATCACACCACCACCACCACCACCATCACCACCACTACCACCACACCACCACCACCACATCACCACCACCATCACCACACCACCACCATCATCATCATCATCGTAAGATGATCCGACGACAGTCAGTGGCGTGATACCTGCTGAGGAAGCCTTACCTGTACCAGTGAATTACAAGTTGATCCAATTAGTCGGTGATGGCGGGTTGGCGAGCGAATATAATCACGTAAAAATCCCCGGAGTTTTATTTTCGAATCTTCCTTTAATTATTGTGTGATTTCTTACCCGGTAACCGGCGTCTGACTGCTGGAGTGAGACATGGAAATCCCACTCACTAGGGGAAATCAGGGGCAAGTGTCACTGTGGGTCACATTGGAAGACATAAAACTGACGAAGTTTTCTTGACACTCTACCCCGTTCCTTTACCAAAACGCTCTCCACCACCACCAATATCCTCTCCAACATCAGCATCTCCACCCACCACCATCCTCATTATCAACAGGGCATAACACGAGAGAAACTGTCTTGATATGATAAGGGAACGGGGTATGAGAGGACAGAAACTGTCTTGATATGATAAGGGAACGGGGTATGAGAGGACAGAAACTGTCTTGATCTAACATTGGGATATACAGACCTGAGGGAGGAAGATTGTCTGTCATAAGAGGAGGATCGAGAATATCGTCCAGACATAACAATATGGGAAATGTCTTGCTGTGTTAGAGGATCGGAGGAAGATATCTTGGCGTCCAACCAGTGACCAACCGTACTAGTGAGGTCGGATGGATTAAGTACTGATATATGATGTTGTGGAGGAGGAGGAGGAGGTGTTGCCTCAGAGAAGTGAGTGGTTCAGGGAAGTGTCTCCCCATATGTGTAAGCGGGAGGGATGAGAAGATTTTTGAAGAACTATCCATGTGATAAACTGAAATATGGTATATATTAAATTCACCAGTTCTCCTCACAAGACCATTAGATCTGGAAACAGTGGCATATATTACATTGTCTGACGTGACATAAACCAGTATTTACCTCACATCCATCTTGAACATTTTGTCTACACTCACAGTTGGAGATGAGGATAATGTTGTCCTCCGTATTGATCGAGACTTTGATCAAGTGATTAGCTACAATAAGCATCACCATGTTTTCCTATGTGATGATCACGACTAGATATATCATAAGTAAAGTTTTCCTTCAACAGAATCATTTTTAGTATAGTCATTATGTAGTAAATAATGTGGTAAACTTATCTATAATATAGTCATGATGTGGTAAATAATGTGGTAAACTTATTTGTAATATAGTCATGATGAGGTAAATAATGTGGTAAACTTATTTGTAATATAGTCATGATGTGGTAAATAATGTGGTAAACTTATTTGTAATATAGTCATGATGTGGTAAATAATGTGGTAAACTTATTTGTAATATAGTCATGATGTGGTAAATAATGTGGTAAACCTATTAAATGAGACAAAAGAAGAGTCCAGTCAAGTCCAGTCTAGTGCCTTAACCTCTCAAGTCAGGCCCCAGATAATGGAGTGACGAAGCATTCAAAAGTTGCATGCTAGACAGATACAAAGGCTACCTCAGCTTGCATATATGGAGTTCCCCCTCTCTGTCACTCTTAATATCAGTTTAGAAGGGCGCTTGATGGGCTAAAACTGTACGGTGCAATGAAAATCGTCTGTTATATATATATATATATATATATATATATATATATATATATATATATATATATATATATATATATATATATATATATATATATATATATATATATATATATATATATATATATATATATATATATATATATATATATATATATATATATATATATATATATATATATATATATATATATATATATATATATATATATATATATATGGTATCCTTATGAAAGGTGATAAGAGAAAGCCTGAGTGTCCTGTGGGACACTTGGCACACATACTAGTGTATGCGACCCGGGGGAACGCTTCAGTTAGCTGTGGAAAACTTACTGCATTAGCGACAAATGGGAGGGGCAGGAGGATCCCCTCCCCTCACTCTTCTTGATGACCTCCAGGACTCTGTGGGAACGCACAGACCACGGCTCCTTATTTACTCTCACCACTTGACATGATTCCTTCATCGAGCATCGTACGGGAGGGTCATGATGAAGTCCTCACCGTGACCATACCGCTCCTTAGGCAGATGTTAGAGACTTTCCTCCGCGCTAACAGCAGTGCCCACGTCACGGGTCCCTGCCAGGTACATCACATCTCCAGCCTCCATCTGTATCCTCAAGATGTTTGGTACCATTGATAAATCCTGTCCTTAATATGCACAATAACAACATATGTATCATAGACTACCAACACTTCCCATTCCCAGCACTTAACCTTATGAAGACGACGGTAGAGCTTGACGGTACGACCCTTCCTTATGATCATTTTGCCCACAGTTAGGATCACGTCACGTGTGGGTCATCATAGTATATAGTGTGTTGATCTCCCATGTTCCTCCAGTTTGTGCCCACAACACTAAGTTTGCCCGAGTCATCTTGACCTCACTGCGTCCAGGCTTCACCTTCCATACCTTCCAGATACCTTCCTTTCCAGTTGACTTCTGATGTAGCCTGGCTCTAAGTTTGAGCTCGACACTCTTCCTCAAACTTAAGAAACCAATAATTTACTTGTAAATAAAAAGGTGTTTGAAAAACCTGATGTGTGTAATTACAGGCCAAGATGAAAGTCTGTGGAAACTATGAGTTATATTATGAAAATGTTTCCTTCTGTTCAGAAGACGATGGCATATCACACATGATGGAGAAAAGTGAGAGGATCCAAAATGCTCGTATTTTCCCGGAACTTTAAGGGTAAAAGTAATATATCCGGGAGATAGTTTAGGAAATTATCGTCGTAATGGAAGACAAGGGATGAAATAAAACTTATAAAATGGAGAATAAAAAGACTGCCGACGCCCAGAATGAAGATGAGTTCTCGCTCCGAAATTATTGGGTAAAATTTCTTTCTTGTGTTGGAGGCGTTTTTAATACAAGCAGGTTAACATGCACCAGGTAATACCAGGTTAACATGCACCAAGTAATGCTAAGTTAACATGCACCAGGTAATACCAGGTTAACATGCACCAAGTAATGCTAAGTTAACATGCAACAGATGATGCTAGCTTAACATGCATCAGATGAGGCCAGGTTAACATGCATCAGATGAGGCCAGGTTAACATGCATCAGATGAGGCCAGGTTAATGAGCTCTTGTGAGACGAACTTAGATCACAAATTGTTGTCTCGTATGTCTCGCTGGCAACATGACTCTAATAAAAGCAGTTGGAGTCACTTGAGATGATGCTTCTGTATAAACAGTTAATTAGTTATGTTTATTGAATGTATTTATTTTGTGATTAAGGAACATTTATTCTTTCTGATATAATCTATCAATTAAAGAGGTCACAGTGGTACGCAAGATCTAGTGTGTATACATAACCACATGGAAATGATCACATCATCAGAAGAGATACAAGAATGAGATAGAAGACGAAGAGCAGTCACTTGATATACAAGGAAGAGACGTAGCTAAGACGCCATTGGTAAACAAGTGTTACCGGATGGTGGTGTTTGAGTCTGGCATCATGCCTGTCATAAAATCTTTATCATGTGGACAGGAAAGGGACTGTTTGCAAATGTTGCCTACGACAAAGCTAGCCAGTTTGTATAGACCTTTACTAATATCAATGTTGCAATTCTTTGTGTATCTAATAATAGACGATTCAATGATATTTCTCGTGGTAAATGAGTTGCGGCAAATTGCTGAATTGGCGTTACTCCACTCACTACAAGGGCTTTAATTCTTAACATGATTACACAAAACATTTTATTCTTGTCCTGCTCTTATACTATACTTATGTTGCTTAAGTCTTAAAAGATCCTTACTAGTCTGCCCAACATAAAACATATGGTTTGGACATATGGAGAGAATGAGTGAGGAAAGATTGACAAAGAGGATATATGTGTCAAAGGTGGAGGGAACAAGGAGAAGCGGGAGACCAAATTGGAGGTGGAAGGATGAGTGAAAAAGATCTTGAGCGATTGAGGTCTGAACATAGAGGAGGGTGAGAAGCGTGCAAGGAGTAGAGTGAATCGGAACGATGTGGTATACCTGGGTCGACGTGTTGTCAATGGCATGTGAAATGTCTGGGGTAAACCGCAGAAAGGTCTGTGGGGCCAGGATGCGAATAGGGAGCTGTAGTTTCAGCGCATTACACATGACAGCTAGAGACTGAGTGTGAACGAATGTTGCTTTTTTTGTCTGTTTTCCTGGCGCTACCTCGCTGAAACGGGGGGTAGCGATGCTGTTTCTTGTGGGGAAGGGTAGCGCCAGGAATGGATGAAGACAAGCAAGAAAGAATATATACATGTACATATATGTATATGTTTGTTTATATGCATGTATATGTATGTATATGTGTATATGTTTATATGTATATGTATATGTATGTATGTGTATGTGTGTGTGTATGTATGTGTGTGTATGAGCGTTTATGCATATATATTTAAGTGCATATGAGTGGATGGGCCATTCTTCGTTAGTTTCTTGGCGCTTCTTCGTTGACGCGGGAAACAACGATTATGTATAATAGATAAATGAATGAATAGATATGAATAGATAAATATGTATGTATATATAATGAACAGGTACCTTGCCATACACAGAGTTCGATAAGAGAGAATCTTTTTCTCAAAAATGACATCTTTTCCCAGTAAAAAATATAAAGGAAGATCCCAAGATTTTTTTTGATTTAAAACCATAGAGAAACAATAAACAAAAAATATGCAATAAAGGAGAGAAAGAAAACGTCTGATCAATCAATAATGCTGCATTTACTGGTAACACTTCTCGTAACACTGTGTTACACCCGCAGAGTCAGCAAAGCACTCATCAATAAGAACTGAAATCAGACACAGTTGCAGGCAGCAGTGAGCCATCCTAGGAAGGGCTTCTGCTATCATCTTGCCCGACCCGGTCATACTAGTTCTCTTACAACAACTTCTTGTGAACAAACCTGAGCTGCCGCCTTACCCCAGTGATTGTGTGAACCAAGTTTCCCAGTAATGACTTGAGCAGTGCCCCACACACACACACACACACACACACACACACACACACACACACACGTCGACTTGGAAAGATTTCATCCAAAGGTGTTATCTAAGATGTCCGGCAGCGTTATGGAACAGTGGCCATCAGTTGAAGATAGTTGATGATTCATGTCGCTAAATCCTCTTACGCTTAATGATTGGACTATTTGATCCTTTTACCATGACTTTGCGACATGTGAGGACAGCAGATATGACGGTCTGGCCTTTGACTTGATCCTTCCATGACAGTGGTTCTCCCCCGTGGAATAATACTGGTTGATGTAGAGATGCATCTTACACGCTCTGTGTCACGATTGCTTGGCCAACTTTGTGTATCATCATAACTAAGGCACCGATCGGGCTAGTCTGCTTCCGGGAACTAACCGCTCGTGTGCTACTCCTCGCCTATAGCTAGCTGACGTCACACTCACGAAACTAATGCATCACGTGATTCTTGTGCGGCCTCTGGCGACGCAGGTGTGGGTCACTGTGGTGCTAGTTTCTTTCCCTACACCTCGACCAATCCTGTACCTTCTCACGTGATTGATAGCTACTGAGATATAACAACTTCTAAAGACTAGATTTTTCACTTCTTCCAAAATTCTTTGATTAATTTTCCGTCTTCACTCATTCCATCCATCTTTTTAGCTCTTCTTCATGCTTCATTCTGTCCGTGGCTGAAGCCTTCGACATGGAAGAAAGACACAAACTGTATATTTATGTCTGTAGAGGAGCTAATGATATTCATGTGTCAGGAAATGAGTTAATGTATTTATCATGATCATTTGGTGGTGGTGGCAGGGGTCCTGCTGCCTCCCCACACCCGCTACAAACTTTAATACAAAAACTTGGGACGCGGGAAGCACGGCGGCCACATCAGGCTGGACGCCACGTCGCCTCCCCTCGGCCTCCCAGCCACCAATTAAGTTCTCGAGATGGGCTCTAACCCCTGAACCCCCCCTCCCCCCCTCCACCACACTTTAGTGGTCAGACTGAGGGAAACGTACTATACATGACGTATACCACACTACCTTTTCAAAGAAATGTACTATTATCCAGAAATATGTATGAGTTGTTATTACAGGGTATTAGCTATATATTGTAATCAGGTCCTAGTAATACACACACACACACACACACACACACACACACACACACACACACACACACACACACACACACACACACACACACACACACACACACACACACACACACAGGAAAATCGCATGTGTTGTCTGGGTTGTTCGTCGTCCTAAGTCTTCCTCGTCAAAGAGTAAACTATGGTCGAACTATGAAGATATTCCTCGGTCAACTTGGCCAGGAAACATTATGCAGTAAAAGCAAACCGCAAATGTTCGAGTAAGTTGCCGACAGGAATATCTTCGTTCTCTAAATACCTGGGAATAATCAATGAGAAACGGCGCGGGATTTATGGCCCAACCTAATCCATTATGAGGGACAGTGCAAACGGTAAGAAATAAGTATTGACAAAATTTCCGATAGTCGGCCAGGAAACGAAGCCATAACTTGGGTGGCTCGTAACTTTCACTCGAGGATACACCAACACTCGCTTAACCCTTTAGCATAACGGTTAGGCTCTTGAGTACGGCGGTACGAGCCTTACATACAACGTACGTACGGCCGTACGACCCTTGAGTACGGCGGTACGAGCCTTACATACAACGTACGTACGGCCGTACGACCCTTGAGTACGGCGGTACGAGCCTTACATACAACGTACGTACGGCCGTACGACCCTTGAGTACGGCGATACGAACCTTACATACAACGTACGCACGGCCGTACGACCCTTGAGTACGGCCGTACGACCCTTGAGTACGGCGGTACTACACTAAGTTAAGATAACCTAACCTCTGAGGTAAGGGATCAAAAGCCAGGTCGACACATTAACCACATGAGCTTATGAAATATCAACCACATGACTACGACATGTATCATCTACTTGATCATGCGACACATCATCCACATGATTATAAGACATCCTGGTCGTATGATTATACGGCATGATAACTTGTATCAGAGTCAACTATATTCCTTCATCCCCCAGAAGAAGAATGATAACACTGCTGGGATCTCTCAGCATATGAATATGTCCTGGGTTTGTGGCACTATTATTCAGAACGCTACTTACTTGATGCTCATAACTAACACAGCTCTTCCAACTCTCTCTCTCTCTCTCTCTCTCTCTCTCTCTCTCTCTCTCTCTCTCTCTCTCTCTCTCTCTCTCTCTCTCTCTCTCTCTCTTCACCTCCTGCTCTCGCGTCTTCAACTGCGTCCTTAGTCACCTAGAAAGCGTGGGCAACCAGCTCTTGATTATCTAAAGCCTCGCCAACCAGCTTTTTTAATACCCAAACCAATGTGATGCTGCACCCTGAGTGGGAGGAGTGGGGTCAGTGGCTGGGTGTGGAGTGGGGTCAGTGGCTGGGTGTGGAGTGGGATGGGTAGATGGGTGTGGAGTGGGGTCAGTGGCTGGGTGTGGAGTGGGATCAGTAGATGGGTGTGGAGTGGGATCGACGGTGGGGTCAGCCAGGTGTGGGCAGCTCCACTCTCCTGCCTGGCCAGGTGTGACGGCTCATACCATACTCACGTCCTGACCACAGCCACAAGTTTCCCGCCTCAGGTTAACTACCAGCCACCTTAAAAGGCTACTCTCACCATAGTGGCTTGTTTTGACCCCCCCCCCCTCTCTCTCTCTCTCTCTCTCTCTCTCTCTCTCTCTCTCTCTCTCTCTCTCTCTCTCTCTCTCTCGGTGTTCAACGGTAGACTGACTTACAACAATAGCAACAGCTACAAAAGTGGCAACAACTTCAAAGGTAACGGCAACTACAACAGCAGGGTCAACTACGGCAGTGTTGGAGGCCCTGCCTGGTGGAGGAGGTGTTGGAGGCTCTGCCTGGTGGAGGAGGTGTTGGAGGCTCTGCCTGGTGGAGGAGGTGTTGGAGGCTCTGCCTGGTGGAGGAGGTGTTGGAGGCTCTGCCTGGTGGAGGAGGTGTTGGAGGCCCTGCCTGGTGGAGGAGGTGTTGGAGGCTCTGCCTGGTAGAGGAGGTGTTGGAGGCTCTGCCTGGTGGAGGAGGTGTTGGAGGTTATGCCCTACTGGAGAGTGCGTTTTCCAGAATCTTCCTCCGTCTCCTCTTCCTCCGTCTCTCTGTATTTCTCTCTTTTTCTGTCGTCAGTATCCGTCTGTTTCTTTATTCTTCTATATGTCCATCTGTTTGCGCATCCCTCCATCCGTCTGTACACTTGTCTCTTCACCTGTTCATCTGTCTGTGAATCTCTCCACCCGTCAGTACGCCTGTCTCTTCACCCGTTCATCTGTCTTTCCGACCATCGGCAGGTAACAGTGTTCTACACCCTGTACGGTGACGACACCCTGCTCTCTTCCCCTGACTTGTTCAAACTTCTTGAGCCGAACATTACGACCATTTAGAACGATGGAACGAACCACCGGAACGGTATCCTAGCCTTTGGCGTAACCTTTAAAAGTCAGGTCATAGGCCATCATGGGCAAAGGGTCATACCGTCAAGGTCAAGGGGTCAAAACTGCACTGAGTAACATTATGGCTAGAGTCGTATGTGTACACTGTGCCAGTGATAGTTATATGGTTGCTAACATTACGGCTACAGTCATGTGTGTACACTGTGTCAGTTTACCTTCACGACACATTACGGCTACAGTCATGTGTGTACACTGTGTCAGTTTACCTTCACGACACATTACGGCTACAGTCATGTGTGTACACTGCGCCAGTTTACCTTCACGACACATTACCACCTCCCATGCTGACCTCTACTTCCACAAGCGTCGACAAAGTGTACCATGAATTGCTAAAATAGTTTCTGATTTTGTTAAAAAAATTGTAATTACTATTGAGCAATAATGGCTTTTACCAAATGTATTCCACCCAGGCAGCTCATATGTACTTTCAACTTTATGTTTTAGACAAACATACCTACCAATGAAATGCTTTTAATTTGTTTATTTTCATATATATATATATATATATATATATATATATATATATATATATATATATATATATATATATATAGTGTGTGTGTGTGTGTGTGTGTGTGTGTGTGTGTGTCTAGGCAAGAGATCTTTCATAACATATTTCACTTAATATAACCAATAATTCAGTATTCATCAGTATCTTGCTGATGTTCTCCGTTTGTCTAATGAATCTCTTATACTACTCAGGTAGATTTCATATAAGCTGGCCAAAATTCATAGCCGGGTAGAACCAAATTCAAGTAAAAAACAGTAATGTAACTTTTCTTAGGTATACAGTAACACAATGCAGCACAACACAACATCATACAACATAAAACAACTTTCGTGACTAGTATCACATTCTCAAGCGTATGGACAGTACGCTATGGTCTAAATTCGTTAACTAGTATTACTGTAGCGTTAAGTCCCTCGATAATCTTAAGAAATATACAATGCGAACTTTTATTTATGATGCTCATTTTCGCGTAGCTAAATTGATAAAGCACACACGTCTCACCCAAACTTTTGTTTAAGCAGTTTTCATCAAATTCTATCAAGTCTCACTCAGTCTAATGAGTTCAATTAGTTCTTACCCAGTGTCATTAGTTTAGTGAGGTCTCATCCAATTTCATGAGTACACTTAGTCAGGTCTTACCCAGTTCTACCCAGACCTCACCCAATCTTATTTGTTCAGGTAGGTTTCATTTAGTATCATTTGTTCAAGCAGCAGTTCTCTGCCTTTCTTTTCCCCAAGTACGTCTCACCCCGTTATCTGTTCAGGCAAGTTTAACCCATTTTTCTGACCGTGGCACAAAAGAAATTAGGGAAATTGTGGAGGCATAAGAGACGTACTCAGGTATCCTGAGATTAAGAAAATCTCTGGGATTATTTCCGGAGGTTGAGAGCAAGATCCCACTAAGTTCAATTAAAGTTTTACAAGGAGCCACTTAAGAAGGATGATCCTGGGACATTTGAAGGAAGGGAGCCTTTGGATTGTTCTGCTTCAATACTTGCTTGTTAGGCAGCGTCAGCTACAGTTTAAGTGAATGGTTGAAGGACCAGTGAACAGGGCCTCCCCGGTGCCCAATATTCAGTCAGCGTCAGCTACCGTTGACCTCCTGTTCTCCAGGAGCCTCCCCTCCTAAACACTTGTCACCTGGATGTGTAAATCATACGACATCCAGGTATTAAAGATAACGATACGTTGACTCAAATATAAAAACAAACTTACGTTATCATCCAGAGGAGACAATCACGTTGCTCTCCTCCCAATGCCCTTCTGTCAGTTTTGCCTAAAACGATAGTTTTATTTCTATAACATAAGAATCGGCTAAATCAGTGTATATGAAAGGTTTGAATTAAGTTGCGGAATGCGCATGCGTGGACATATCAGCAAAAAGGCAGAAACAAAAGTCAAAGAACGAAGAAACGCACACGTGTACAGAAATGGAATAACGTAAAGACAATTTGATAGTGAACGATACAATAGGAACACATTGGAAGACAATTTAGCACAGAATCATTCAGTCACGTATGAAAATTCTTTGCCATGTTGGAAGTAACAATATCCTTCATGTGTCGTTACAAGTGTCAGACAGGACGAAGGTAATCACTGGCTCGAAGCTTCATGGTGACCGGAAGGAACTCCCAACACCTAAGGGTCTCTGACAACAACGTATGGTCGTGACAACAACGTACGGTCGTGACACCAAAGTATGGTCGTGACAACAACGTATGGTCGTGACACCAAAGTATGGTCGTGACAACAACGTATGGTCGTGACAACAACGTATGGTCGTGACAACAACGTATGGTCGTGACACCTCCAGAAGGACATCAACCACACACTGAAATCATCGAAAATACCCAAAGGTCGTCGATAACACCCAAGGGTCGTCGACAACCACTGAGGGTCATTAACAGCACCGAGGGTCGCCGAAAACGCCCTAAGGTCGTAGAGAACACCTGAGGGCGGCCAGCAGCACCCAAGGTCTTGACTACACCTAAGTGTCGCCCACAACACACAATGGTCCCCACAACACCTGAGGGTCATATACGACAACAAAGGGTCGTCAACAATACCCGAGGGTTGTGGAAGTGTCAGCTGACGGTAGGCCGGTGTCAACATACGTCTGTCCTGCGGATCTTTGACGAAAATATATATGTATTGTTTGCGGATGGGGGAGGGGGCGGGGAGGCTCTAGGTTAGTATAATACACACACACACACACACACACACACACACACACACACACACATCTCGCCCGTGTCTACATTTCAAATCCCTCGACTCGGCAAATCAGGCTTTAGAAACAGGAATCTGCTTCACTGTAAAGGCGCGTCCTGCGACAGCCAGACTGCCACAACAATCCCAGACTTATGAGATCCAATACTGGACAAACAGAGGCCGTCCGCTGGGGTTGGCAATGTGGGGAAAAGGCGAGGTTTCCGGCCTCCCTTACGCGAGCAAGTGATACGAGTGGCAACACTGAGTAGCTGACGAAGTGCTTTCATTCTGACATCTACCTACGTGCATGACACAGACACAGACATCATATCCGTCTCTATACAACGCATATATACATATACATACATATATACACACACATTAAATCCCATTCTTTGCCGTTTACCAATTTAGCGAGGTACCGCTAGGCACATAATAAGAAAGGGTCACATCCACTAACACTCTTCCTAGCTGTCATGTGTAATGCACCGAACCAACAGCTCCCTATCCACAATCAGACCTTTCCATGGTTTTCCAGACACCTATCCATGGCTGCCTAGATATTCTGGGTCAGTCCATTGACTGGAAACCTTTGTATACCACATCACTACAATTCACTCCATCCCGTGCATGCCATTCACCCTCCCGCATCTACATACGTGTTCACACATGATCATATATGGTGATAGAGGCCCAGCAGACTAGTAATATTGGCGCCCAGCAGGATCTTAGTGATGGTAGTCCAGTAGAACAATAGTAGTGAACTGAGGACGTTATCTTCTGCGTTGCATCACAGTGTTTCTAAAACATTAAAGATATGCGTTAAAAAGGTAATTTCATATCAGTATTTACGGAGTATATCAAATTGACGAGTAAATTTTATTTCAGTGTTGACGAAACATATCAATTTGGTATTTCAGCTACAGTGACGTTTGTTGAATGTAAACAAACTTCGGGGGATTGTTGATGGATAGTTTTGCTTGTTTCTAAAAACATTCAACAAATCGTTTTAGAAAAGATTTCCATATACGTAGGTACATCCTTGTTACTTCCACATACGTACATCCTTGTGTGAAGAATGGACGTATTGACTCTGCTCTTGATGCTTCTTCGGTCAGCTCTCGTGTGTCAGTCTAATACTCAGATAATTTATTCTTATACCTCATAAGTCATAGCGACTTCAAAGACGCTGTAGTCAAATTACCAATGAAAACACCAATTGGATTACCAGTTGAAGCAACAGTTAAAGTTTTAGAATATCAGTTGAATCTTCAGTTAAAGCACCATCTTAAAAATCCAGTTCTATAATGTACTTGAAACGTTTTTGATGATACTGAATATTTGCGCAGACAACCTCAAGATCAGGCAAGGACACAGGATAATGCCGTGACAATGGTACTCTCAGTAAGCATAGCAACCGTCCGTATTCACTCCTTTCCAGAGATCGTCTTGGGATGCAGTTCTTTCCTTGTGTGATTAGAGACTTTTGACTTCTTGTAGATGGGATCAGAACCCAGGTAATCATCTTATCACTGTAGAGTTAGGGAGATGCCAGAACCCTTATGCTGGAAGAGACATCGCTCGAGGGTGACTAAACAGGGTTAGAGGAAAGGTCTGGCAGAGACAGCGGACGTGTGGGAAGGAGGTGAGAGGGAAGGGGGAAGTGGAACAGGAGAATGGAGAAGGGTCAGGGAAGAGGGAGAGAGAAGGCAGGAGGAGAGTGAGAAAAATGGAGAAAAGAGAACGGATGCCAAATTAGATCAACGTAAAGAGGCGTCTGCAAGTGGAAAGCATAGCTATAGGGGGATAGTGTATGTGCACAGTGCATATACAGGCTGTTGGAAAGTGTGTATAGATGGTGATAGTGCGTGTGCATGTATGGGATAATTGGTGAATAATGAATATAGAGAAAACTGATGGGCAGAGAGAGTTTGGGCTATGGATAGAAAGAGGGAATGTATAGTTTGTTGGTAGACAGAAAAGGTTTGGAATTTTGGTCGACAGTAGGACAGGAAATGGATAGATCAGGTGTACCACGTGTGAAAGGCGACGTTACACGCATAAACCAACTATCATGTGCTGGGTTCTTATCCTCCCACCTACACTTCACAAGACACACAACATAGCTGAATACCAGGGAGCAAACAGTCCAGCCGAAATTGCATCTTGTTCAGGTACGATACTTAGCCATGAAGGAAGGGATGGCATCTCTTTACCCATCCATTCTTGCAGTGTTCTTCCGTCAGGACTTTTCATGTGTAATTGCCTATTTTCCGAATGGAAGAGTTTTACCCTCATGGAGCCTGTCTCTTAACCTATCATATATATCATGCAAGTATTAGACATTCTTGATGTTCGGAGCATTTACTTCCTCATCACTTGTATTTTTCTGTTAGCCTAAGATTTTCGTCAGTAGAAGTGTCTACCTACATCTTTCTTACCTTATTTTCTTCTTTATGTTCCTTATCATCATCATCATCATCATCATCATCATCATCATCATCATCATCACATAATTCATTAGGGAACTGAACATTCGTAATCATGTTCTTCCTTGACTATTTGCATTATTGTGAGGTGTGGGATGACTCTCGTCTGTGCAGCTAAGATGCCTCAGTTCAGGATACAGCATTTGTCTCCCGCTGTCGTACTGTCTTAAGTGAGGTGATGCTTCAGTATGGGTCCTGAACATTCTGACTTCTGCCAACATACAGTTTATTTTCTTTAAAACCAAACTGAAACTATTTTCTGTTGACAAGGTTATCATACCTCCCTCTGCGTCTTTCTCACGAGCACCTGTGTTTACTTTACTTCCTACAAATTATATGTTACAAGTCTGCCATGATCACTTCTCATCTGCTTGGGTTGAGTCTCCTTCCAAGTCTATTTCTACGTCGCTACAATCACGAATATTCCGGACCTTTTTCATGACGTTGGTGTTAGGTATGATATGAGTCCCACTGGCAGGTGATGTGCGTGTGTGTGTGTGTGTGTGTGTGTGTGTGTGTGTGTGTGTGTGTGTGTGTGTGTGTGTGTGTGTGTTTGTGAGTATGTGACTACATATTCATACTACTTAATTGTACAGTAGGGTAAGAGAGTTCTACACTCGTGAGGTCTACTCATGACAAGGTGTTGCCATTCGGCGGGGGTACCACGCACAGCTCACCACACGACATATAGAGTTAAAGAAAAAAAAGACATGTAAGACACACGTTGTCTAGTGTTAAGTGTAAGACAAGGGAAAAGCATCAATCTGAGCCAGGGGAACTTGACAGCCACCGTAGTGGTAGCGCACATCGTTGCCATAACTAACCCTTGCGAGACCCAGAAGCTGTTTATGTTAACCTGTGTGTCAGGATGTGTTTTGCTCTGGCTTCTATGTTCACCAGCGAACACATGACAACGAATACGTTTTGGTAAAAGCCCACGACAACCCTGACATTCATAGCGGCGTGTGTGACAAAGTATTTGGGCGAGTGTGGTACAAGAGTTCCCCAGCCATGACAATAGCCCCCACCGACACCCAGGACAACATGGGCCTCACGTCGCTGGTGTAAATTCAATTAATTTGTCCAGAATTCCTCCCACCCCGGGTGAAAACAACTCGATAAAGAACATGGATCACACCACTGGCAGAAGGGACGGAGACAAGGGCGGCAGGGAACGCTGGGCCCTAGGCGAGGACGGACAAAGATAAAGGTCTGGGGCACTCCCGGCGTAGCAGAAGCGGTAGTAAGATAGACAATAGACAAATTTCCAGGATTGTGAGTGCAGAAGCAACCGAGAAGGAAAAAACATATGTCCACGAGGTGCAACAACAGAAACAGTAGAGGGGGCAACAGACGGGCGGGAGACACCTCATACTGTAACTGCAGGAGTAGGATGAGCAACGTAATCTCGTCTAAAACTACTGTTGCAGCAGCAGAAGAGCAACAGAAAAGGCCTGAGACTCCTGGCACTGGAGCAGCGGCAAAAGCTGTAACAGCAGCAGAAGCAATAGACAAGGGCAGGATACTCCTGATGTAGCAGCAGCAGCGTCAGCAGGACTAAATGACAAGGCCATGATACTCCCGGTGTAGCAGCTGCAGGAACAACAGACAAGGGTAGGGCACTCCTTTCGCAGCAGCAGCAGTAACAGGAACAACAGACAAGGGCTAGATACTCCCAACCCGGTAGCAGTAGCAGCAGCAGCAGTAAGAGGACAAGGGCGGGAAACTTCTGACGAAGGCGAGGCTCTTGGAAAAGGAGGCGTCCTCACAAACACTTACTTTATGGGGTCATTCACCAACAGAAATATAAACATGTAAATTGCGTCACATTCCACTTGATGCTAAGAGACTGTTACACTGTTGTAATGGTCGATGAACTCTTCTTTTGCAAACCATTCTGGTGGGTTGCGAGTCTGTGGACCTGGGAGGGGCGGACGGGCTGCTCGGAGGTAGACTTCAGGGCGAGAGAGAGAGAGAGAGAGAGAGAGAGAGAGAGAGAGAGAGAGAGAGAGAGAGAGAGAGAGAGAGAGAGAGAGAGAGAGAGAGAGAGAGAGAGAGAGAGAGAGGGGGGGGGGAGGTAGGGACCACCACGTTAGATACCCACCAAGGAAAAGGAAACGACTTCAGACAGGGACAGATTTGGAGACAATAGGACCAATCACCTGCACATCAAAATGTGAGACTAAGTCATATATAAGACTCTCAATGACTGAGTTGCATTCCCTTCCCTCACCTTCCTTTGTCTCCGTTACCAAAACTACATGGCGACAGTAACGACGTTACGTGTCGCCGTTATAAAGCGGCTACTTGAGATGCTACCGCTTTCACCATGCAGTTCATTGAGTCTCCTGAGATAAGACCAAACGCTAAGACTGGTGTGTCTGATGTCTGTTGTAGTTGTTGTTGTTGTTGTTATGATAGAGTTACGATGATTCATTGTAGAGATGAATTTGTTGTTCTCAGGGCAGATGTCATCACATTAACAACGGTTTCCGTACGGTGGTGACAGTTACGACCTGTTGCTCCAGTTTACGTAGCACCATAAAAACTTTTATTATCTTTAAGAAGTAAACGAAATTTTCATCGCGTGGTGGATCACAGGTGAAGTGAGGTGGGGGAACACAAGGGAGAGTTTGAGGGTCGAGTACTGGGTGTAGGATAGAAGTAAATACTCTCATATTTAAATCTTTATCTTTACGTCTGTAATCTGTGAAAGCAAGTGGACCTCATGACTTTGAATGAGTCTCACTCAGAAGCTCTCCCTCTCTCTCTCTCTCTCTCTCTCTCTCTCTCTCTCTCTCTCTCTCTCTCTCTCTCTCTCTCTCTCTCTCTCTCTCTCTCTCTCTCTCTATCTATCTATCTATCTATATATATATATATATATATATATATATATATATATATATATATATATATATATATATATATATATATATATATATATATATGTATATATATACATATATGCTATCCCTGGGGATAGGGGAGAAAGAATACTTCCCACGTATTCCCTGTATGTCGTAGAAGGCGACTAAAAGGGAAGGGAGCGGGGGGCTGGAAATCTTTCCCTCTCATTCTTTTTTTTAATTTTCCAAAGGAAGGAACGGAGAAGGGGGCCGGGTTAGGATGTTTCCTCAGAGGCCCGGTCCTCTGTTCTTAACGCTACCTCGCTAACGCGGGAAATGGTGCATAATTTGAAAGAAAGATATATATATATATATATATATATATATATATATATATATATATATATATATATATATATATATATATATATATATATATATATATATATATATATATATATATATATATATATATATATATATATATATGAGTCAGAGAAATTTGAGATATATCATTTTGACTTTGAGGACCACTGTCTGTGGTCCACATTGGCTTGACAGTTTATGATCGTCATGACTTGTTACATTCAGTTAACACAGCCGTGAACACCGACAGAAAACACTTACGAAAGATAACATTTATGAAACAAATTGAGAATTTCTCTTGGTTCTCCCGCTTCAGGCTCATCGCTCCAACGAAAAACGGGTCCTGCTGAAGGACCTGACCTTCAACTCTACAGGGATCTACAAGTGCGAGGTATCCGCTGACTCTCCACATTTCCACACCTACGAGAACCAGAGCGTCATGGTGGTCGTGGGTAAGTACAGGTCTCTGTGTCATGAGATGTAACACTCTTCTGTCAGGCTTTCCTACTTGGTGCGGTACGGTTGGGGACGAAACTTGTACGACTTTCTACACCCAAGATGAACAAGATAAGAAGGCTTCTAGCGATCAGAGGATGCAATGTGAGTTTTAGGGTCGATGTTAGAGTATGTATGGGTGAGAATGTTTTGTATTTATCTCAACAGTAGACCGAGAAGCACGGCTCTGGTGATCAGGCTTTGAGACCAGGCAGTATGGCTACGATGGTCAGGTTGGGAGACCAGGCAGTATGGCTACGATGGTCAGGCTGGGAGACCAGGCAGTATGGCTACGATGGTCAGGTTGGGAGACCAGGCAGTATGGCTACGATGGTCAGGTTGGGAGACCAGGCAGTATGGCTACGATGGTCAGGTTGGGAGACCAGGCAGTATGGCTACGATGGTCAGGTTGGGAGACCAGGCAGTATGGCTACGATGGTCGGGCTAGAAGCCATAACTTGGCTGCAATACAAGTTCCTCGCATGTGATGAATGTTCAGGATGACAACGGGAGAACCCTGTTGTAGGACTGCTTTCCGTTGCTGTGTGTAGTCTGTGAGTTCACGTTCCTGCTTGGAACGAAGCGTCTTTCCCTCAACAAACATCAGATCCAGAAATCTGTAGCAATTATAAAATGTTTGTCAATCTACCTCGTCCAGCGCACACAAGGTCCTTGTATGAAGACTCTCGTCTTCCTTTATGGTATTGGTCACAATGCGTGCAACAACATGTCCAGATCCTGGCTATCTTGAATGTAAGATAAAATGAAGAGAGAAAGACTGGAGGGGATTTATATATATTTGATCTCCTTGATATTTATGAAATGATTCTTAGATATGGGAATCTTAGAAAAAGAAAGAAAAAAGGAGGAAGAGAATATCCACACTGTCTTAACCGAGGAAAGGAGGCACCATAAGGTCAGTCATCATATAGTTGATCTTCACTCAGAAGCTGTGGGAAGCAGCAGGCTGTTTCACTCATAAGTGAAAGTCTCAGTGGCTGGGACACATGCAGACGCTTCATAAGAATAATAGCAAACTCAACACCTAGAGAACAGAGAAAGTAACAACATCATGGTTGACGGGAGGTTGCAGCGCGATAATCATTGGTAAGGGAAGCGAAGTTATAGTAAGATGAAGTGCGTCGACTCTGGGTTATCATGGGCATGTGAGAGAACAGAGTGAGAGAAAGAGGACAGAGGATCACTGATGGAGAGAGGAACAAGAATAGGCGATAAGAAGTTACACCAGCTACGAGTACCACAGAGTCCTGAAGTTAACACTTTAGGTTAACATATCTGAACACTCTCCAGATTGATCATGTCCTTGAGTTAACACCCTCTAGATAACCAAAATCCTTGAGTTAACACCCTCTAGATAAACAAAATCTTTGAGTTAACACCCTCTAGATAAACAAAATCCATGTTAACACCCCTCTAGATTAACAAAATCCTTGAGTTAACACCCTCTAGATCAACAAAATCCTTGAGTTGAATCTCTTCAGATTAACAAAGTGCTTGAGCTACCATTCTTCAGATCAGTCAGTATAAAGAATGATGTAGTGGTGTGCAGGTGACCCTGACGGATATAATGAGGGGCCCCCGGCCGACCCGCCCCTCCTCTTCGCTTCACTTTACATCAACTATTCATGAAGACTTAATAGACACTTTGTGGTGGAGGTCACGTGTAAACCGAACTTCATACAGCCTGGGTCAACATCATACCTGAACTAATGGTATTTTCTTCCCATCATTTATCTTAAACTTGTTTATAAAAACATGATATTTTCTAGATATAGACAGAGAAATATATGCTGTCATTCTATTAATCTTCTTAGACAACTGTAAAAATCTTTTAGGTATGTATAGTGCGATGATTGTATTACACTTCAACATGACACTGCAAACAAAGTTGAGGATTATGACATCATGAAATAAATCGTAGAAAGAATCTTAACATTTTGAACGTCTCGCTGGGCGACACACTTGATGGAGATAGCGATACAGACAGGCACACCAAGTGTGCAGCCTCCTGCTGATCAATCATGTATGGATATAAGCAAAACTTTTAGAAACATAGAACTATAATGTACATGACTTATGGCAAATTGATAACTGTTTTGAATTAGTATTATGTAGAGAATTGATGGTCGAGGTATATATATATATATATATATATATATATATATATATATATATATATATATATATATATATATATATATATATATATATATATATACAAGACACAAAAGAGAAATATATAAGTCAGTTGATATACAACGAAGAGACGTAGCTAGGCCGCCATTTGGTAAACATGTGATTGTCCAAGACAGACGACGAGCGTATCATTAACTTATTATGTGCACAAGAAGATGAATTGCTTTCAAATTTTATCAACATTATAGTTATCCAATTTGTATAGACCTTCACTAATATTAAGGTTATTCTTTTTTTATTTGATAATAGAAGATTCAAAAACTATATTTCTCGTGGTACTGGAGTTAGAGTTGATAACTGAGATGGAATTACTCCAGTCGATACAATGATCATAGTATTTAACGTGATTAAACAAGGCATTTGATTCTTGTCCTGTTCTTATAGGATTTGTACACAATTCACCTTCTTGTTCACATAATAACTTTATGATACGCTCGTTGTCTGTCTTGGACATTCGCATGTTTACCAAATGGCGTCCTAGCTACGTCTCTTCGTTGTATATCAACTGACTGTTATATTTCTCTCTTGTGTCTCCCCTGATGTGAATATTACACGAAAGTGTACTTGGCAACCTATCGTGTTTCATTTTCCCCGTGGACTCATAAGAATATATATATATATATATATATATATATATATATATATATATATATATATATATATATATATATATATATATATATATACGGTCATGACTGGGGTTGAGAAAGATTTATTCACTGAACTGAAATTGAGCAATATGGACAAAGTTCCCGTAGCCTCGCTTACCGAATTCCCAGGTTTTCTGATGATTTGTCTGTTAACCATGTTGATTAATCAGGAGTGTGTGGCAGCAAGGTATTCATACTAACATACAGGTTCAGGCTCTTGCCTTACACAGGCTGACCCAGACAAGTTAAAACATGGCTGATGAGCGGGTAGTAGATTGATGTTTCTCTCAACAGATGAGGATGAAAGGCTTTTGGTGCAGCAGCAACAGCAGGGTAGACAACAGACAAGGGTGTGTGAGCTGTGCTGCAGCAGACACAGTAGGAGGGTAACACCCACACACCTACCAACATCCTGAATCTGATTTTCAGAAATGTGGAGAGAATAGACAGTGAAACCGAGACAGCCTCTTCCATGAACAGAACTGACGACTCCCTGTTGCTTGTACTTAAGAATTACTGAATATATGGTAGAAGAGTCAACAGTGGATGGTCTCTTTCATTCCAGCAGAGAAGATAACATCCAAGGGTCACATGCATCATGTGAGTGTATGTGGTCTTAGAATTATGCTTAGCACCTAAAGAAAGTGTTCAAGATTTTAGGTTGGTGGATGTAACTTGACTCGACTGCCTTAATGACCCTGGCAGATCATAGACTTAAAACCCAAATAGCCAAACATATCGACCAACGTTCAGGGCTGGACTCTGACCTATTGTATTGTATTTACGAGTATTTTACTGAAAACTCCAAAGAATGAGAGGTTATTCATGGTACTGCAACGAAACTGGAATATTTTATTCTTTTTGAAAATTAAACAAAGCACAAAACAATGATAAAGTAAGAAATGTACAAAACGTATGTTTACAAGAACAAAAGTATGTCAGTAACGACAAGGAACAAGTAAAAGTTTTTACAGATTTTTTATGTTTTCACCAATGATGTAGAGAATAGCCTACTGTCTATTTCTTTTATAGAAACTTGAAGGTAAAGTTAGGTTAGGTTAGGTTAGGTTAGGTTAGGTCACTTCAGTGAACTCAATGTGAGTAAGCTACATGAACATATCAGTAGCTCGGCCACAAAATTAGGACATTGACAGCTCGTTGCAAGAGTCATGCATGACAGCCATATATATAAAGAGTGAGACAGAAAAGTAGACTGAAACCACAGACTCACACATCTGACTTTTCAAGTTCTGTCAAATGTAGTTAGAAGAAGCCATAAGCGTAACCTGTGAAATGAATAAGTTTGGTTATATGAGTAGAAGCCCAGATGTGTTACAACAGCTCTTAACGGACGGAACGGAGAGAACCAGTTCATTATGCAGTAATTTCGAGAAAGTAATTCATCAAAGGCCCCACAGCTGCGACTTGTTAAATCTAGGATCCACAGGACAAGGAAACTAGTACAGCAGGTCTACAACAAATCCTGTAAGGGAAAAGAGGTTGCCTGGTAGCAAAGGAAGGATGAATTTACGTGAATTCCACAAGCTTAGCTAAGTATTGAGACGGATTATGTCCCTAGTGAATATTGTTGGTCTGCCTGACGTAACCATTATAATTTCGCTGCTTATTCACTTGTGGCTGAAGCAGGACAATTTTGGGGTGTCCTAAAGCCACCTGACTGAATACTACAGTAAAACTTGCATGTAACGCAGAGGTAGACGAAAAATTAGCTTTTCATCAGAAATGTAATGCTACAGGAGGAGAGGCATGAGTTATGAAAACTTCATAACAGGGGCAGAAAAGGGGTACAGATATACATACTGTGACTGGAATCTGATGATATAGAGGTCACCATAAGATAACCAACATCCCACTGGTCATCATTTACGGACATCCCGTAGATGAAATTGGCGACGTATGTTGTGATGAAATTTCTCCTGTGAGTAACACAAAAGAGAACAAAAGTGTAATGAAGGGAAGAAGAGATGGAGATGATAGGCAACCATAAGAGCCGGAGGGTATGCGCAAGAAATGTCCAGATGATACAGAGAAACATGGTCATATGGTACACAGAAACATGGTCATATAGTACAGAGAAACATGGTCATATGGTAAAGAGAAATAAGCTTATCCGCAGGTATTGATTATGGATAGCTAGAGCAAGGCTCTGATGAAGGAGCGAAGGCCATGTAATGAGTGAATTGTGATAGTGTGGCTGGAGGATGTAAGCTTACTGAGAGGTGTGTGTGTGTGTGTGTGTGTGTGTGTGGCGGGGGGGGGGGGGGTGATCAGATGATGACGATGTGGTAAACAAGAACTGCCGGGATTTATGAGAACTTGAAATTAGTTATTCAATCAAAGGACTGGATGACGGCAGGAGTAGAGATAGTACTTTTGTATATATTCAGATTGCTGGAGTGAAAGTAAAACTACAGAGGGATCAATGTACTGACTGATGAAGGCGCTATGATAGGATGAAGGAGTGTTTCAAAAGACAGGGGATCACGGATGGCCAAGGACGTGATGGTGTGCTGATCGTGGTATCTGGGTGGGGCTCAGAGTTATGATGAAAGTGAAACTGACAGATTATTTGAAAGACACAAGCGTTTCTACAGTCTCTAAAGACTTGGAAGTTATGTATCAAGGTGGATCACATAATATACTCTCGTATATGTAAAGATCGGTAAGAAACTAATAAGGAAAACAGAGACAAGTTCCTCAAGGTAGTTGGGCGTGTTCGGTCGGACTGAGTAGACAATGGTTCACATGTGGCCTTAAGGTGTAGGTAGTGAGGCTGTCTTATCTTCATCCTGGTCATGACCATTATTGTAAGTAAATATATGAATTAACTAAGCGGATATGTGTAGGGGCTTCATAAGTTGTACATGGAGGACTGCAACGTACTGAAAAGACCAGTAAAAGACCTGGGGGAGTTTGCCAAGAAACTTGGAAAGCGGGTAAGGTAAGTTAAAAAAGAATACTACCAAAACCTGGAGTCATTGTTCGGGGAACGAGTGTGTGACGTTGTTAGATAGTGTGTGTGTGGGAAGGAGTAGATAGTGTGTGGGAGGAGGGAGGGGAATCCTGAATTTCAATTATCGGGCAGAAATGTTGTGAGAAATGCAAGAATCAATGTTGAGATATCTGAGTGTTGAAAGACGGGGCTGGAGCTCTGAGGAAAGTGAGACGCTGTTGGTTACAAGAATGGTTTAACCTCCAATAACGCCTCGGTGGCGCACCAGTTAACGTCGTTGACTTCTAATCTATTGGGCCAGGGTTCGATTCCTGGGGCGGGCACACAGCGCAGAGCTCATCCATTTGTTTATCTTTCCTTTGAATGGTAATTGGGCACCAACATGGATGGTATGGGGTGAAATACGACAGCTGATAAGGGTTAAGCCAGCCGACAGCTTGAACCTCGTCAAGAGGCTCCCCACCTGTGTCCATGTCTGAAGATGTGGTCCTCATTGCCAGGCCTACTGAGCCTCAACTGACAGATGATAACGGACCAGAGGAGTGAACTGACCGACGATAGAGAGAGAGAATAACCAGTGGAATGAAGTTTTCTTGTGTATGATTGTGGAGGAGGAGGACCAGACGATGAGAAATGTGTTGTGAGACAGATGTTTGGAATAGGCAGAAGAAGGATGTTAAAGATCGTGAATGAATGATTCAAAATGAATGAATAAAAGAATGATATGGATACTGAAAGGATAAAGAAGAGGAGGGTAATGAAGAATAAGATGTGCACCAAAGTTCGACTAAGAACATGTGGAAAACTGTATAAAATATTAGTGGGAAACAATATGATAGATAGTGGAAGGGAGTGGAAAGCAGGGAAACGTGGATTAAGTTATGAGGACGTAGAAGAAAATGCACAATGCATAAAAATGTATGAACATAAGCACAACTTCAGACCAGCAAATTGGTCGAGTAGAAGCCTGCGATTTGCCTGATCCATAGACCTCCTCTGGGCTTATATCAAGTTTAGCTTGATAATGAAGGATCACTGATGGTTTAAGGGAAAACAACACAAACTCTACATGAACGTCAACAAATCATTGGAATAAAAAATAACATTATGAATTAGGGAACACTTTACTCAGGTCAAGATTCAACCAAACTATGACAGGAAAATCACAGACGGCCTTTTCTTTTGGTGATGAATATCATGTTGCTCTGGATTAACGTATCAATTCTAAAATGATCATTTGCTCAGAATTCAGCAATCCAAGTTGACTGACAAGCAGTATAACCTCGTTGTAAGGTTCAATGATTAGTTTGATAAATTTCCGGACAAATGAATCGATTGACCTATATCTTATGACACTAATTACCTGGACCCATGACAAGCAGTTTCATCCAGGTGAAAACTAACATTTAAACTAAACAAGATGATTGCTAGATTCAGACGAGGTTAAACCTTACAGAAAATATCTCAAACAATCTCTCGTCCGAGCACTGGTTGGTGACTTAGGTTGTGGACGGTCGAGGGTTAGCTGTGGTGCTGCTTGGAGCTGCGTAGTCGACAAGTGGATCAGTTTTAAGCCAATAGGAAGTTCTTCCTGCACAATAGAAGGTGTCTGGTGATAGTAACAGGTTACTACCCTAATAACTGTTAAATTTCTGTGGTCTATGTTTATGTGACAAGATTTTACTGTAGAATCAAATACAGATAAATCAGTTGACGTTTGATATATACAATTTAATGATGCGAGTGAACAGCTTAAGGAAATAACGTCAAAATAAATTTTTTGTTATTAAGGATTCACTGGTAACTGAATTTTGTATGGTTCCTTTTCATAAGAACACGTTGTGCTAATATTTAACATATGATAAGAATACAGTAAGATAAAGTGAAACATTTGTAAGATAAAGTAGTACGGTACTGCAGTAACTTATCCATGTATTATTACAATATCAATATACACTTTTATCCAATCTCGAGAACTTAGGAACAATAATTACAGTTGCTCTGGTCAATTTACGACACTTGTTTGTATCATCATTATTATTATCATTATGATTATCATTACTACTATTATCATTTATTACTATTATTATCATTATTACTATTATCACTATCATTATTATCATTATTATAACTATTATTGTTATTATCATTATCATTATTATTATAATTATCATTATTATTATTATTATCATTACTATCGTTATTATTATTATCATTATTATTATTATTATTATTATTATTATTATTATTATTATTATTATTATTATTATTATTATCATTATTGCTATTATCATTATCATTACTATAAACTTCTCTCATGATTACCTTAAAATCTTGCTGTATTTGAAGCAGTATCTACTTACTGCCTCACTGGTATGTTAAACATGACCAGCTAAACAATTCTTCATATCTCTCAACGATCATGACAGATGTCGCTCGATCTATACCGCCAGGATGCAGAAGAATTTAAACCACAGAGGAATTCATGTTTTATTGCACGTTAAACCCAAACCATAGCAATTTCCCATTTTTTCCCGAAGTTGTAACTTTGTTCCTTTTGCTGGGGGATATGGACGAAGGTTCCAGGAAATGGAATGAGAGCGTTGTTGAAAAATTCTATATACCTTGGGAAAACTGTTCTATAGATATGTAAAACAGCATACATATATATATATATATATATATATATATATATATATATATATATATATATATATATATATATATATATATATATATATATATATATATATATATTGGAAAGCATCACAATTTTGCGCGTGATCAAGATATTCCTATGAGTTCACAGGGAAAAGGACTCATAGGAATGACCCAAAGTAAAATAAATAAATAAAATATAGCGCAAGGAAACAGATGAAAGATGACCCACCCCACCCACATACACGTGTATATACATAAACGCCTACATACGCACATATACATACCTATACATTTCAACGTATACATAAGTATACATGCACAGACATATACATATATACACATGTACTTGCTGCCTTCACCCACTCTCGTCGCCACCCCGCCACACATGAAATAGCATCCCCTCGCGAGGTAGCGCTAGGAAAAGACAACAAAGGCCATATTCGTTCACGCTCAGTGTCTAGCTGTCATGTGTAATGCACCGAAACCACAGCTCCCTTTCCACATCCAGGCCCCACAAAACTTTCCATGGTTTACCTGAGACGCTCCACATGTCCTGGTTCAATCTATTGACAGGACGTATACCACATCGTTCCAATTCACTCTATTCCTTGCATGCCTTTCACCCTCCTGTATGTTCAGGTCCGATCGCTCAAATTCTTTTTCACTCCATCCTTCCACCTCCAATTTGGTCCCCCGCTTCTCCTCGTTCCCTCTACATCTGACAGATATATCCTCTTTGTCAATCTTTCCTCACTCATTCTCTCCATGTGACCACACCATATCAACACACCCTCTTCTGCTCTCTCAGCCACACTCTTTTCATTACCACACATCTCTCTTACCCTTTCATTACTTACTCGACCAAACCACCTCACGCCACATACTGCCCTCAAACATCTCATTTCCAACACATCCACCCTCCTCCGCATAACCCTATCTATAGTCTACGCCTCGCAACCATATTATATTGTTGGAACCACTGTTCCTTCAAACATACCCATTTTTGCTTTCTAAGATAACGTTCTCGCCTTCCACACATTCTTGAACGCTCCCAGAACGTTCGCCCCCTCCCCCACCCTGTGATTCACTTCCGCTTCCATCCGCTTCCATATACATATATATATATATTTATATATATATATATATATATATATATATATATATATATATATATATATATATATATATATATATATATATATATATATATATATATACATATATATATATATATATATTTATTCATGTATTTATCTATCTATTTATCTATTTATCTATCTATACTATTTTCCATACATATTCGCCATTTCCCGCTTTCACAAGGTAGTGTCAAAAACAGATCACTAAGCCTCAGGGGGAAAAATCCTAACTTGGCACGCGTCTCTGTTCCTTCTTTTGGAAAGTAGAATCGGATTCTGAGGTCAGGTCAAATGCCAGGCCATTATAGAGAAGGGTCATAACGTCATGTTCAAGGATCAAACCGCCATGTTCATGGGTCGCACCAGTAAGGTCAAGTGCTTTCCCGTCATGCTCAAGGGTCGTGCCGTCATGCTCAAGGGTCGTCCCGTCATGCTCAAGGGTCGTCCCGTCATGCTCAAGGGTCGTACCGTCATGCTCAAGGGTCGTGCCGTCATGCTCAAGGTTTTTCAAGGGTTGTAGCGTCCTTGTCAGTGGTAGTGGAGTCGTACTAAAGATGTAGAGTGTGTAGCATCTGGGACGACTTATCACGTCTCTTATAGTCACTCTCAGTTATACTGGAAATGCTATTATGGTTGTGGCTTAGTAGCTGGCGGACTAGAAAGGCAGGGACATGGCTTCGATTCCTCTCTGTTATGTGTCTCTCGATCATAAGTTATACGGAAAACTGACCCAGATATGGGCCAGGGAAAAGTTAGACGGCACTCCTGAACACCAGAAAAAGAAAAAGACGAGAAAGAATGAAAAGAGAAATGTGTGAGTGTGTGTGTGTGTGTGTGTGTGTGTGTGTGTGTGTGTGTGTTGTGTGTGTGTATAGGCATGTATACATTTGTGCGTGTAAACTTTTTCTCTAAATAGATTCCTTTGTGTGTGATTGCTTTACCTGTGTGTATGTATATATATGTGTGGTCATGTTTACCATGTATACTTTTACGTCGGTGTCTGTTTTTACTAGTATAATGTGCATACAAACAGCAGCTATGTATACCATGTGTATTTCAGCGTCTATCTGGCAGCAGGAACACACACGGTCTATCTCTATCAACTCCTGGATCATAAAAGTAACAGAATATGTTCATTAGTTTCATGTTGTCAGAAGGAAGGATTCACCTCATCACACTTGATCATATCAAGAAGAATCCATCATTTAATACGAATCAAAGAAAAATATTCTGGTTGCATTGCTCTCTGTACTGGTTCATGAACAATGAGTTGGATAGGTCTCTGTATTATCATTAAGACTCATTATCTTCAACAATTAATGATCATAATTTACAGTCGACATGACCTTTAATACAATGGCAAACACAGTAGATCAATTATGAGTGTCAAAAATATAAGGAACATTTCATGCCAGTTTTGTTATGATAATCTTCGTCTATCATGCCATGATAATTCTCACACAACTCTATATTAACCTTCAGGATAATTTCTTAGATAGATAGGATAATTTCTATATTAACCTTCAGGCTTGTTTAGATATGATGATTTCTATATTAACCTTCAGGCTTGTTTAGATATGATGATTTCTATATTAACCTTCAGGCTTGTTTAGATATGATGATTTCTATATTAACCTTCAGGCTTGTTTAGATATGATGATTTCTATATTAACCTTCAGGCTTGTTTAGATAGGATGATTTCTATATTAACCTTCAGGCTTGTTTAGATAGGATGATTTCTATATCAACCTTCAGGCTTGTTTAGATAGGATGATTTCTATATTAACCTTCAGGCTTGTTTAGATAGGATGATTTCTATAAGTGTCTGGCGATGATATTCTTATACCCGTTTAACAGTGATAATAATCTATATGCGTATCTAGCTGTGATAACATTTAAGAAGAGATCATATCATTTATATCCCATAGACAACTGGTATCACCATCTTATCTTAAAGATAACTCTTACTCTCAAGAGTTAACTATTATATTCACTAGTCTGATAAGGTAACTGTTACGTCTCTCACGTCTGTATCATAACTGTTGCTTCTACAACACCAACAGAATAACTATAACTTTACCACTTACTTCAAGATGACAATACATTTTCCAGAAGATAACTTTTGACCCCCTTAAGAATGCCCCTCCCGCATTCATCAAGATAACTGAATATTATATCAAGAAACAGAATATATGGAGAAACTCTTCTCTCAGAGAAGATGACTATAGCTTTTTAATCCTATTTACGTGATTAAGATTACCCTCCTCTCACCCCCCAAGATAACTGACTGCTGCACCTAATATCCTTCTCCCTCAACCAACAAAAGAACAGTTAACCTTCGAACATGATCCACATGATAGATATCATGCCACTTAGGCTAACATCAAGCTGACTGTCATTTATCTCTCAAACAGTCAAAACTTAGATTCCCAGGAGAAACGATAACTGATACTTTTCTTACAGATAATGATTTATCTTCCTCTAAAACCAGTGATAACTGTTCCTTTTCTCCCACTACAGAAGGAACTCTAATCATCCCCTGAGCTATGGATAACTGTCGATACATTAGAAGAAACTGTTATCATACTTTTAGGCCAGGAGCAAATGTTATCTTTCCCGGTTAAGTAGAGCGAACGGTTATCTCTCCCAAGACCAGAGCTAAATGTTATCTTCCTCCAGACCAGAGCTAAATGTTATCTTCCCCCAGACCAGAGCTAACTGTTATCTTCCCCCAGACCAGAGCTAACTGTTATCTTTCCCCAGACCAGAGCTAACTGTTATCTTCCTCCAGACCAGAGCTAACTATTATCTTCCCACAGACCAGAGGAAACTGTTATCTTCCCCCAGACCAGAGCTAACTATTATCTTCCCACAGACCAGAGGAAACTGTTATCTTCCCCCAGACCAGAGCTAACTGTTATCTTCCCACAGACCAGAGGAAACTGTTGTCTTTCCGGATAGAATAGAGCTGAGAGTTATCTTGCCCCGACAGAGCGGAACTAACCCTCATATCTGTGTGTCTGACAGAGTTGCCAGAGAGAGGCCCCACCATCCATGGGGGACGGAGCCACTACCGTGTGGGGGACACGGCCCGCCTCAACTGCACCTCCTCCAAGAGCAAACCTGCCGCCCAGCTCACCTGGTTCATCAACGGACAGAAGGTGAGATGCGCCTCTCCACACCCACATCCACGCCCTCATCCACACCAACACAAACACCCACACCCACGCCCTCACCCACACCCACGTCCACACCCACACCCATACCCACGCCCACACCCACACCCACGTCCACACCCACACCTACTTAGCCTTTACTTTATTCATTCATCATTAACTTTATTCCTCATCTTTAATGTTTATCGTACTCGTTTATCATCCATGGTTACCATCATACTTGAAATAAATCTCTTACTGTTTTGTGACGAAGTTATAGATTTGCGTTTTTTATCGATTTCATTTATCGTTTTTGTTAATCGTTTGTCCATTTTCATTTGTAGTAATGACTGACAAATGTATTCAGAGGATGAAAAGGTTAATTACTTAATGAACCAAAAGCTTCTACTGTACAATACATGAGCTTCAGGTGTAAGAGGCAAAGATACGACTCACCCGTTTCATCCACGAGGATCGTAATCATATTTTCTCTTTATATATTATTTTATAGATCGGTAAATAATCTAATCTAACTTCCAGATTTTATCATTTTTCATATCTGAGTAAGTAGTTCCTCATGATTTAAACTCAGGTGTCAAAACACATCTTCAAGTGACCTTTCAGATTCGTACCGACTCATGTAAATCACTAACATATTAACCCCAGGAAAGTTATTAACTTCAACTTTCTACCCAGCACCATGACAAGTATATGATTTACAGTCAGAGCCCGTGGGCTTCACCACACTGTCTTTCTCCCTGTGCGGAGACTTGCAAATAATTTATAGCCAGACACCACAAAGTTCATCACATCCGCCCTGCTCCAGGGCGCTCACCCTGTAAATAATTCAGCCGTTGATCTGAGGGAGGCAAGAGCCGGGTAATGTGCTGTGCTATTGGCAATACTGGAGGAACCGCTCTGAACATCAAAATACTCAGGTAGGTCGTGGATGGTCCTGTGTGGTGCGTCACAGCTGAGGAGGAGAAGAAGAAGAAGAAGAAGAAGAAGAAGAAGAAGAAGAAGGAAGAACAAGGGAATGAAGAAAAGAAAGAAAAGGTGAAGATATCAAAGAAAGTTAGAGCAAAAAAAGAGAAAAAGAAAAAAAAGACGGCAAATAGAAATGAAAATGGTTCAGACGAAAACAAGAAACGAGTGAGGAAGGTTGGAGCTACAAACATGAATTTGAAAAAAAGTAAAAATAGTAGACAAAAAAAATATAAAAACAAATTGAAAATCGAATGCAACAATAATTTAGAAACCATTAAGTACATAGAGACGGTACCATGGATCACCTACCTGGAAAGACCATGAAAACTTGCCAAAATTGCAAAGGATTTTATGCAGCAAATTATTGATTGTTCTTAGTCCAACCGTTTACCTGCGAAGGCGTTGTCACACGTCTCCTAAATAATCCACGAACCCATAATTGGTCAAACTGACGAAATGATAACCTTTTGAATTATGTAACCGTCTGAGGGGTTCAATACTCTCCAAACAGTGGAACCTGGTGTGACCAGAAGTGAAGGTTAATCTGTTCCTATAATGTAATGGTTACAATACTACCCCGGGAACCACCGGTACGCCAAATGATAGATCAGCAGCCATTACTGCAGTGTGGTGTGGTTGTTATCGTTGCTCATGTACGGTCCCGCCTGGATTCAAATCCCTGGCGAGGTAGTCATGCCACCACCGCCGACCCACCTCTTCATCCTCTCCTCGACGCTGGTCGATAAATGGGAACCTGGCGTGTGTGTGTGTGTGTGTGTGTGTGTGTGTGTGTGTGTGTGCGCGTGTGTGTGTGTGTGTGTGTGTGTGTGTGTGTGTGTGTGCGCGTGTGTGTGTGTGTGTGTGTGTGTGTGTGTACATGCATAAGGGTAAAGACATAGTGCATATGCATAAGGTTAAGAGAAGTGGAACGAGTGTAAAACTCTTTCCTCATATTACACAAATAGGAATCACACACACACACACACACACACACACACACACACACACACACACACACACACACACACACACACACAGGAAACAGTTAGAAAGAGTTGAAAAGGGAATACTGAATCATTCTGGGCTCCTCTTACACTACTCATCAAGGGGCCCGCATCTCACTGAATCCGTCCTCCGTCTCCCACCAACCCCGGCAGTGTGGCAATATGCCGCTGACATACTCCCATCACAGAGAACCCCCGACGTCCCTCCACCACGGACCGTAGTGAGTCACCACAATCGAACTGCTCCAGCCAGAGCTCGTACAGACAGATATAAGAACAGTCATGCACTTACCTTCGTGAAACTCATAAACAATTCATGAGCATGTGCATAATCAAGCCAGTAAATTGTATAAACAATAGCATTTACCCTGTAAACATCTTTGTATAATACCACCATGAATATCTAGCCATACCTCACTTACGTGTTTATCTTGATCTTAGTCTTTCTTATGATTAGTTAACCAGTTACTATCATAACCTCCCGGTCTTGTGATAATACCTCAGCTCTGTGTGTGACGAATGATTATCTCATTCCAATACTTCGTTATCAATTCATTTGTTTATTCAAACAACACCATTATCAACATATAAGTTCATCATCATTATCATCATGCCAATACATCGTTATCAATTCATTTGTTTATTCAAACAACACCATTATCAACATATAAGTTCATCATCATTATCATCATGCCAATATATCGTTATCAATTCATTTGTTTATTCAAACAACACCATTATCAACATATAAGTTCACCATCACTATCATCATTCCAATACATTGTTATCAATTTATTTGTTTATTCAAACAACACCATTATCAACATATAAGTTCATCATCATTATCATCATCATCATCGTTATCATTAATGATTTTCATTGTAGTAAAAGTATATTTTGATGTGTAACATGTAAGGTCTCTCGATGTTGGTCTGGTATTCCCATTCTTACTCTTTTCATCATATAATACAGACGCTTAATAACTTTCATCAAGGAATGAACCAACTCTTCTCAAGGCGTCAAGAACAGAAATTATAAACAAAACAGTTTGTGTTGTAGATGATATTTCATGCAAGGCAGCGGTAAGGAAAATGCACCATTCTTTTTTTAATGTTGAAGGCTCCAGTCACGGATAAAAGTCCACATCAAGGCCTGGCCTCAGTTGAAATATGATGAGAATTATGGAAGGGAAAAAGATAAAACAAGGGAAAGTATTAGCGAGATTTGGAAGAAGTGAAAGACCTGTCTTTAAAAATGCACCAGGTCATAGTTATTGGGAAATACATGAGAAGGTAGAGAGTTCCAAAGATTCGATGTGTAGGGAAAGAAGCAGGTATCAAAACGGCCTACCCTTAAGTTGCCGATGGCCACACAATAATCATGTGACGAAGCAGATTGCCGTGTATTGCGTGGTCTAGCGAATGGTAGGGGTAAACAAGCAGCCAGCTCTAGGGAGCTGCCTGGAGCCTGGGTTGCCAGCTTCCCAGTGGGTCCTACCCGGAGCCTGGGTTGCCTGCTCTCTCTCTCTCTCTCTCTCCCCCCAGTGGGTCCTGCCTGGAGGTGGGTTATCCCAGCAGAGAAGGATGACCTAGAGACAAGTGTCATGGTTATCGTTATGAGTCTGCCCCACGGGGAGTGACCAATCACCGAGAGTGGTGCGAATCCCGGCTCCGTAGTAATGAGATGCTGCCTGCACTGGTCCCTGGGTAAATTATTAATGGATATCACAGTTTGTATATATAAAGAGAGAGGTTAGAGTCCAATCGTCATCTGGTCCGTGGCATTCATGAAGAGCGAGCTATTCTCGTCCTGATTCATTCATTACTGTCAGGTAATATACTTATATTGAAGGTTTGAAGAACGTCGAATTTAATAACATAATTGAATGTATGTGTTATCATGTACGTACATATGTATCATTTTATTTGGATTATTCATCCATCTCTTGACCCAAGATGCTCGTCTATGTGGCTCCTGCAATGACCAGGATGCTGGCCTAGTTATCTGGCGATGCTACTGGTAAAGAAATGTATTGGTGATGTGTTTGTGTTTTTTGTAGTGTGAGCGCAGGGGCCTGAGATGTATATGTTCAGCGCCTTCAATATGGAACTTGCTTCTTGAGCGTGACAGGTCTTGTCATGCCTTCAGCCAGCGATAGTGATGCTGGGGAGATGGATGGCATCCAGGACGCAGACGAACATGTCACTCGTATATTTCTGGGGAAAGTAGTCTCAGATGGATGTATGTCCGTCGGAGAAGAGTTTAACTATGGCTTGGTGGGACAGTCGTTGAGCGTTCAACGAATCATTATGATGTTTGTAAGTTTGTCAGTGTTGTGTCTGTTTGGTGTGAAGGAATCTGGAAATGCAGGCAGGTCGCAGAAGTGTGAGACAAGGGTAGACGTTTTATTTGTATTTGGGGTTCAGTGGATGGTTGGGAAGAGGTTTGGGTGGGAAGGGTCGAATGATATTACAAAGAAATACCGAGTTTGTTGAGGTGAGGTTGTACTGGGAGTGTTCTTCTTTCTTTGTGTGTATGTTGAAGGTTTGTGAGTGAGAGAGGATTAAAGTACGTATCATCGTGTATACTACACCTGACTTGTTCTCATTCAGAAAGGTTCTAAGAGTAATTTTTTGGTATTCCTTTAACTTTGTTCTGCTTATAACGTTTGCTTCACCGATGCCACCTTGAATAACCAACATTCATAAGCACCTAAAATGTTCCGCAGCTTTTGTTGTCTCATTTTCCATAGTATTGTCACACTCTCTCTGTTCATCTTACTCAGATCCTCCAGAAGACCATAACAGTGAACGACGAACACTCAAGTGTGATGACTCCTACTGCGATACTACCCTTCCCTGACGTACTTCAAAATCCTACCCCACTAAACACTATGGCTACCATTTCCCTCTTGAAAAATACCTGCTTTCATTTCAGCAACTCTTTAAAGTATTCATCAATCCCAAGAGCTAAAACTTTCCACTTTACAGCTGGAGATTTACAGAACTAGTACTCATTTTCTTCCTATGTAATATCTTTGCCACAAACTTAATGTGTAAAATTCTCTAACTTTTCTAAACCTATCTTGATTCCTCATACATAATTGGCTCAGTAATCACGTTCCTCACACTACTGCTTCACAGTCCAGCCTACATCTTCTCTCTCATGGTCCTCTCACAGTTCTACTACCTACACCATGTCCCATAGCTCCACCATAAACCTGGCCTCAGCGGAATACGCACGCAAAAGCTCCTCTCTCTCTCTCTCTCTCTCTCTCTCTCTCTCTCTCTCTCTCTCTCTCTCTCTCTCTCTCTCTCTCTCTCTCTCTCTCTCTCTCTCTCTCTCTCTCTCTCTATCACAAAACACACACATGTAGAAACATGGCCACATCAGAAAACGTAATGTTTTTCCTGGCTGTAGTTAGTGCTACAGTAAGAGCAATAGAAATACTGACTGTAGAATAAAGAGAAGAAAATATAGCGAGACAGTTAGTTAGTTAGTTAGTTAGTTAGCCAAACCAAGAGCAGAAACTTAAACGAATAAAGAAAACTCTCCACCCGAGGGAGACCTAACTGCCGAAGTTGGCGGGAAACAGAGAAGAGCAGGAAGGGCGACCTGATTAAATAAGAGGGTGGAAGGCAGGGCAGGAGAGAGAGAGAGAGAGAGAGAGAGAGAGAGAGAGAGAGAGAGAGAGAGAGAGAGAGAGAGAGAGAGAGAGAGAGAGAGAGAGAGAGAGAGAGAGTGTGTGTGTGTATCTACCTATATATCCCTACCTACCATGGGATTCTGCCAAAACCTATCATTAACAACCAAACTTACAGGCAAAGCACCATAATACTTCTATGATCATAGTTATGTATATATATATATATATATATATATATATATATATATATATATATATATATATATATATATATATATATATATATATATATATATATATATATATATATATATTTTCTTCTCTGTGTCTACATATTAATGTGTGCAATCACGACCATTAACACAGTCTCTCCTCCCCACAGGCCACGTCACCTCACCTCGTGGAGTACTATCCCTGGGTTCACCGGGACGGCCTGGAGAGCAGGCGGCTCGGCCTATCCTTTACGGTGAGTTCATCCTCAGGTGGGAAGTGTCCATGTGAGATCTTATCCTCTGTTGGGTGTGGCTTCCCTGGTAGATCACCGTCTAAGTTGGTGCCATCCTGTTGAACTCTAGTGCTGGATGATGCTGCCCCTGCCAGTCCTCATCCAGGAAAGGCCGATGGAACCATAGTTAGTCCCTGGGCTTTCTAGGATAGTAGAGCTTCGCTACTTCCCTACACCATCCTTGTGTATCCTGTTACTATCATGGTAAACCTTGGCACACTTGCCTAGACTCACCTTGTGAGGCTGGCGCCACTGAAGCAGAGCATAGTAAACATTAAGACAGTAAGGTAAGTAACATTATCTTGAGACTGCTTCACAGCAACGTGTAACTGATGCATGACTAATGCTATGCAAGCTTAAACTCTCATGAAACTTTCTCAGTCATGAAAAATGGATATAGATCAATATCTAACTTACAAGAAGAGGATGAGGAAAAAATTATATTTCTAACTATTTCAATCACTTAAAAAAGAGTTGCCATAAATGACCTTACTAACGAGTCGATATAACTAACGAGACGAACTGATTAACGAGACGAACTGATTAACAAGACGACCTGACTAATGAAACGATCTGATTAACGAGACGACCCTGATTAAAGAGACAATCTTAAGAACAAGACAACATGATCAACGAGACGACCTGATTAACGAGACAACCTCATTAATGAGATGACGTCTTTAATTAACGAGACGACCTAAGTAGCTAATGTGTGGTAAAGCATTGTCTCCGTAACGACTCAGTTAAACACTGAGATGACTTGCAGATGTCAACCTCTGAAGCTCGACGGTCCGGCATTTGAACACACCAGTAGCAGTCATCGGTATGAAGGCCTGATCTTCGACCTCATCCTTAAGGGTCAAGTCACAGGCCAAGCCATCATACCCAAGGATCGTATCGTCTTGTTTGAGGTCGTATCGTCGTGCTCGAGGGCCGTATAGTCGTTTTCAAGGGTCATCCCTCGTGTTTCCAGGGATGTATATATTGATGACTTGAGTAACACTGTAGTTGATGCCAAGATTCCATTTCAAAAGATCAGAATTTTTCACCTTTAATTTAAATCGTCGAATTGCGTTATCTTGAGCTTGAACACCATCTTAACTTACCAACATGCCAGATGGTTGACCAATACACAGCAGTAGAAAGGATTATTTACTTGATTTACCGGTCGATCAAGTGAGCCAGACGCACAGGTGTATACCTACCTGTCAGGAACCTGAGAGCTTCACAGGTAAGAGCTTGACATTGTCTTGCTCCGGCCTCTCTCATCTCTCTCCTGGAAAGTGGACAGGTTGGTGGCAGCAGAGGAATCCAGGCAGAATTATGACTGGATTCATAGTGGGTTCATAGCTCTGGTCCACACAAACCCACTCATAGAATCAAGTGATGACGATGACCCCTGACACGACGATATGCAAGTTTTGTATGTTTTATCATAAATACGATAAGAAACCCCGCTGAAAATGTATACTTGCAGGCAAGAGCAGTGAGATGTAGGAACAGCAGGTTACCAGATAGAGATGCTGGTGGCGTCGGACAATGAAGGGAACACATTTATTAAGCGATGTTTGTGGTCTCTGTCAGTAGCCATAATTAATCAGCTACACAGCGCAGAGATCCATCTCTCATCCTCTGTCTCTGGATCAGTTGCCGTTAACAATATGATAAATGAGTAAATCTCTTTATGGACCTGTCAGCAAGATGACTGTCACAAAGACAGCAGTCAGTCTGTCTTGATGTATAATCTATCCACGACATGATGACCACACATCAGTTGAATACTGGAGTACCCTGACCCCCATAGATCGGCTGATCTACTTGCCCCGTACTGCCTCTCCATGGACCAGGTCAGGCTCACACAGCGGGTAGCAACTCCTCATCTGTCCTGAGCCACAGCCTCATGAGCCACTCGCTCTATTGAACCTTTCCTCTGCTTTGTCCTCGGGGTCGTTTATCTAACCAGATTAATCTTACACTATCATGAACTACAGTGTTAATACGACTGTTATCAAGTCAGTAATATTAGAATTACCAAAACAATCAATCTGAAGATTGGGATCCTTAATATGTCACTACACTAATTTGTTTCAACAAAAATAGTGATCAACAAGAATATAGAAATAGAAAACGGTTCAGTTTTGCCTCTTTCTTTGGACTTATCTTTAAGATAAGATCAATCTCTAGTAACTGATTGGTTGATGAATCATATCTTTCTAACTAATGTAACTTTTTTTTTAGACAAAATGCTATGCGTAATATTGATGTTCTCACGAATATCTACAATCGCTGGGAAGTGATTCCATGTATACCTGGGTGATACTTCTCTACGACCGTCGCCTATCATATAATACATAGACCCGGATCTCAGCGGCAAACACTGTACGTACAGTCATGCTAACTCACACGTGTTGAAACACATCTTCCTGGCAGCAGATGAGTTCAGTAATCTGGTGAACAAACTGTAGCCAGATAATGCATCACACACGTGATGTGCCCAACATAATCAGCCAAGCCTCACTCAATACACACACCATAACTAGGAATGTGTACGAAAACTTCACGTACTGCACTACAGATTCACCATAAAGTAACTTTTTTCTATACGTAACTTCACATTATCTAAGAGACCTCAAATAGGCTAAGAAAAATTTGTACTGAAGAGTAAGATCCTAGTTGGTATATAGAATATTTAATGTAAATAATGAATAAGATACTTTATACATCACCAAACATTACACCTTCACAGATATTCATGTTATAATGATATCATCACTACAATAACATGTTGCATCATGATGATGAACGATATAGAGAAATCATGAAATTAATTCACTTTGATAAATCTTTCTCACAAGATTACTTGTAAAAGTCGGTGGATCAAGTAGTAATGAGAGGTTGTCTATCTACAGGTGGATAAGTCACACTTTTTGAAGGGTGAGCTGGTCCTCAAATGCCAGGCCGTAGTGGCTGCCATCTACACGGCCGTCAAAGAAGAAGACGCCACCATCTTCGAGGGTGAGCCAGTCATACTCGAGCAGAGGGAACACCTTATCCACGGTAAGTGAAGAAACAGAGGGACATCATACTGACCTGGGAGTACCTCCAACACCTTCCAGTGAGGCAGGAGTAGGTAACGAGAGAGAGAGAGAGAGAGAGAGAGAGAGAGAGAGAGAGAGAGAGAGAGAGAGAGAGAGAGAGAGAGAGAGAGAGAGAGAGATGGTTACGAAGAAAGAGTCGTGTGAGTTGCCTGTTGTTAGGTGCGGTTTGTGAATGAAGAAAAAGATAGCAACATTAGAGGCGATTATAAATTAAGATGCCACAACAGAAAACGTGAGACCCAACAGAAAACGTGAGCCTAAACCATCACACCAACATTTTTCTTCTAAGCTGTACATTGTACACCCGTACATTAGGCCTGTACATCAGACAGGTTATAACATCACATGGCTTGCCTTCGTTTGTGGTGTGTCTTCACTAAAGCCACCAATATAACACTGTATTCTGAAAATCCAGAAAATCAACAGTGTGTGTTATCCCCTCATGTCTGTCTTCTGGCTCCTGGATGGCGTCACTTCTCCAGACGATTTACGGCATCTCTCCTGAGTTCTTCCCATTACACGATATATTTCCCTTCTCCGGATGTCTCTCCTCCAGGTGATCTGTACAACACTCAAGAGATCACTTTACTACCCCTCCCCCCCCTTGGGAGAGACCCCCCCGCCCCACCTCTCAGCTCATCAAACACTCGTGATGATACAGTTAGCTTCCCTAACTTCCCACACCCAGCCTGCTTAACATCCACGTCCACTAACTTCCCTTTCCTCACATCGAACGTTTTCGATCTTGATGAACTCGAACTCCCTCGAAGTGCTTCATGCATCATGCAAGTACACACACACACACACACACACACACACACACACACACACACACGATGAGCGATGAAACTGTGAACGTGGACAAAATACAGAAGTTGGTTTTGTTCCACGAGAGAAGAGAAAGTTCAAGAGAGGAGTCTTCATGAGTGCTGAACTCCCTCCCCGCAGTCTAGGGTGCTTAAAACTCCGTGCTAGATTTCCTAATCTGCCTTTCAATTTCTCTAGAATTCCTATTTGGATGCCCTGAAACTCTTCTCATTGGTTCGTAATTTATCTTCCCGGTCCTTCCTCCAAGCTTATATTTATCTCTCTCAATCAACTCACATTAGCCACCCTCAAATTCCCATTTAGATGCCCCTCAAAGCTCCCGTAATTCAACTGAAATATCCCTGGCTAATTTACTGTCACTGAGTTGCTCCCCGGCTGCAGCTGCCCCTCACCTGCCGTGCCGTCACCAGGGAACAACTTGACTCCTTCCATAAGTTGTAATTTTCTGCTGTATCAACGATCTGGCCATACACGTCTCTGCCTACATAAACAAAATGAAGGCTCATCACTCCTACAGACAGTCTGATGTGATCTCTCTCTCTCTCTCTCTCTCTCTCTCTCTCTCTCTCTCTCTCTCTCTCTCTCTCTCTCTCTCTCTCTCTCTCTCTCTCTCTCTCTCTCTGACTCATATCCAGTCATCTCCTCTCCTTAAGAGCCACTAACATTCCCTGGTTTATTAACCCCTACTTCCCCTACGGTTATTCACTTCGTCCCCTTCGTCCAGACAACATTCATTTTCATCTTCAATTTGGACCCCCTTACCATTTTCTTCTCTCACAAGTAACTCATTCATCTCATTTTCCTCAGGGTTGAGATCACCCTCTTGCCTTAGCACTTCCAGTCAGCCAGTCTCGTCTCTTAGTACTTCGCCAAATAATGTTCACATCTTTATCATTAGTCTTACAACCACCTCAGCTTCGGTACCATACTCAGTTGTAGGAATCTCCCTCTCCTCTCCCCCTCTCTCCTCTCTCTTCTCTTCTCCTCTCTTTCTCTCCTTCCATTTTACCGTCATCTGTACATGCCTCGCCTTATCCACTCATAATTCTGCTGACCTCGAGTGTGCACATCAGATTATCTCCTGATGGCTGCCAGTAAAACAGTAAGATAAAGAATTCTTATCTCCCATGTCCTTTGATTTTATCACTGTAGACCAACATCTATTGTATTTCCCTTGTCTGTCTACAGTCCTACAGTCACATACACGACACACTACAGTCCTACAGTTGCATAAACAACACTACACAGTAACATATACAGTGCTTCGACAGTCTGGGCACAGTACAACAACAGAGAACAGCCACCAGCCACAGGATTCGGTATGTTGTCCTGCTTTTCACTATACACTGTTTAGTGTACTTCAGACTGATGCTGTTGATGACCCAGAGATCCTGTTCTTCAGGCTGCACACTTCCTTGTACAACGATTTTCTGAGCATTTTATATTCATGTTTAGTATGCTTATCTCTACCATGCATAGCTTACATTTGTGGACATCATCTTTATTTTTCATATATTTTTCGCCATTTTTCTGACCACTCTGTTAATTCAAGATCTCTTTGAATTATTTCATTTATAGTTCTACTTCCTGATTATGTATTGTCTCCAGATCAGTTCTAAACCATTTAGGTACATTATAGAAAGAATAGGACAAAGGGTAGATCCCTGTGGCACTCCACTAGTCATGTTCAGCCAGACGGAGTTATTATCATTCAAGACTACAAGTTGCTCTCTGTCGGTGAGTCACTCCTTAGTCGACGTATTTAGGTCGTCTCCTATGCCATGCAGTTTGAATTTACATATTCTCTGGTGTGGTATTTTATCGAATACCTTTTGAAAATCTAAATTGTTTGTGACTGAAGGTATTTTTGAGTCGTATTTCGGGGTATTTGCTCTCCTTCCTTTTATAGCCTAACATAAGGATCAGTGTATCGACCGTCACTCTGGTGCATCCCACACTGGACCTTGCTTTGTTATCACTTCATCAGACATTCTAATGAGGGGTCACTCGGGTGGGGTCACTGGGGTCACTAGGGTCTTAGAGGAAACACTACATAAACCTAAACAAGTTTTACAAAGATTATGGGTATCACTAACAGTAATATTGACTTGATGTCATTTATTGAACTAGAACTAACATATATTAGCGGTCAGTTGTTGAACTAGAACTAACATAGATTACGTTGTCAATTGTTGAACTAGAACTGATATTCAATCCGAACTTCAGCAGAGAACAACCTGAGACAAATCAGTTCTTAAGGACATCAGGAAATCATCATTGCCAGTATCAGATTATATCAAACAAACTTTTACCATTGATAGATGATTCATTATTGAGTGGTGAATCTTTTCAACATTTCTACCTTCCTTGAAAGACATTATGATCAGTTCAGTCTTGTGAAGACGGTGTTGAGGCTTCAAGCGATATCAAATGGAGCTGTTTATACCTACTTCATCATGTGGACCTACTCCATCTTGACCCAAGTTTCTACCAAAGTCACACAAGATTTATGTCTCTTTTGCGTCGACACTGAAGAATCTTTGTCTCAGATATCTTAGTTAAGTTTTCATTAGTTTCAACGAACATGTGACAATATGATATATATATATATATATATATATATATATATATATATATATATATATATATATATATATATATATATATTTATCTACTATACTTTGTCGCTGTCTCCCGCGTTAGCGAGGTAGCACAGGGAAACAGACGAAAGAATGGCCCAACCCACCCACATGCTCATGTATATACATACACGTCCACACACGCACATATACATACCTATATATCTCAACGTATACATATATATACACACTCACACATATATACATATATACACATGTACGTAATTCATACTGTCTGCCCTTATTCATTTCCGTCGCCACCCCACCACACATGAAATGAAAACCTCCTCCACCCGCATGTGCGCGAGGCAGCACTAGGAAAAGACAACAAAGGCCACATTCGTTCACACTCAGTCTCTGTCATGTATAATGCACCGAAACCACAGCTCCCTTTCCACATCCAGGTTTCACAGAACTTATTCATGGTTTACCCCAGACGCTTCAAATGCTCTGGTTCAGTCTATTGACAGCATGTCAACCCCGGTATACCACATCATTCCTATTCACTCTATTCTTTGCACGCCTTTCACCCTCCTGCATGTTCAGGCCCCGATCACTCAAAATCTTTTTCACTCCATCTTTCCACCTCCAATTAGGTCTCCCACTTCTCCTCGTTCCCTCCACCCACCTCTGACACAAATATCCTCTTTGTCAGTCTTTCCTCATTTATTTACTCCATGTGACCAAACCATTTCAAAACAGCCTTTTCTGCTCTCTCAATCACACTCTTTTTATTACCACACATCTCTCTTACCCTATTATTACTTACTCGATCAAACCACCTCACACCACATGTTGTCCTCAAACATCTCATTTCCAGCATATTCACCCTCCGCACAACTCTATCTATAGCCCACGCCTCGAAACCACATAACTTTTTGGAACCGCTATTCCTTCAAACATACCTATCTTTGCTTTCCAAAATAATGTTCTCGAGTTCCTTTTTGGAACCGCTATTCCTTCAAACATACCTATCTTTGCTTTCCAAAATAATGTTCTCGAGTTCCACACATTCTTCAACGCTCTGAAAACTTTCGCCCCCTCCCCCACCCTATGATTCACTTCTGCTTCCATGGTTCCATCCGCTGCCAAATCAACTCCCAGTTATCTAAAGCGCTTCACTTCCTCCAGTTTTTCTCCATTCAAACTTACCTCCCAATTGACTTGTCCCTCCCTACTGTACCTAATTGCCTTTCTCTTATTCACATTTACTCTCAGCTTTCTTCTTTTACACACTTTACCAAACTCAGTCACCAGCTTCTGCAGTTTCTCACCCGAATCAGCCATCAGCGCTGTATCATCAGCGAACAACTCACTTCCCAAGCTCTTTCATCCACAACAGACTGCATACGTGCCCCTCTCTCCAAAACTCATGCATTCACCTCCCAACAACCCCATCCATAAACAAATTAAGCCATGGAGACATCACGCACCCTTGCCGCAAACCAACATTCACTGAGAACCAATCCCTTTCCTCTCTTCCTACACGTACACATGCCCTACATCCTCGATAAAAACTTTTCACTGCTTCTAACAACTTGCCTTCCACACCATATATTCTTAATACCTTCCACAGAGCATCTCTATGAACTCTATCATATGCCTTCTCCAGATCCATAAATGCTACATGCAAATCCATTTGCTTTTCTAAGTATTTCTTACATACATTTTTCAAAGCAAAGATCTGATCCACACATCCTCTGCCAATTCTAAAACCACACATATATATATATATATATATATATATATATATATATATATATATATATATATATATATATATATATATATATATATATATATATATTCTTACACAAGGTGTCTCGTATTATGATACTGATGAGTCTGGTCGTTTTATGATGTTCAGTCCCACGCGGCAGCAGTTCATATAATTCTCTTGGCAGCGGATGAACTTCGCTCGCCATAATGGAGTCTTGTGTTTGCTGAAGATTACCTGAAGACTGAAGGACAAGAGAGAGCTTTACAGGCCCTGTGGTCACGGGACCATCTCTCTCTCAGAACTTAATCTGATAAGCGGTAAGAGTCGTGACCATGGAGGTACGAGTCGTGGCCATGGAGGTACGAGCCGTGACCATGGAGGTACGAGCCGTGACCATGGGGGTACGATTCGTGACCATGGAGGTACGAATCGCGACCATGGAGGTACGAGTCGTGACCATGGAGGTACGAGCCGTGACCATGGAGGTACGATTCGTGACCATGGAGGTACGAGTCATGACCATGGAGGTACGAGTCGTGACCATGGAGGTGCGAACCGTGACCATGGAGGTACGAGTCGTGACCATAGGAGGTACGAGTCGTGACCATGGAGGTACGAGTACGCGACCAATTGAGGTAAGAGTCATGACATGGAAGTACAGTCGTGACCATGTAGTACGAGTCGCGACCATGAGGTACGAGTCATGACCATGGGGGAACGAGTCGTGACCATTGGAGGTCGAGTCGTGACCATGGAGGTACTAGCCGTGACCATGGAGTACGACGCCGTGACCAAGGAGGTACGAGTCGTGACCATGGAGGTACGAGTCTTGACCATGGTGACCATGGAGGTACGAGTCGTGACCATGGAGGTACGAGCCGTGACCATGGAGGTACGAGCCGTGACCATGGAGGTACGAGTCGTGACCATGGAGGTACGAGTCTTGACCATGGAGGTACGAGTCGTGACCATGGAGGTACGAGTCGCGACCATGGAGGTACGAGTCATGACCATGGAGGTACGAGTCGTGACCATGGAGGTACGAGTCATGACCATGGAGGTACGAGTCGTGACCATGGAGGTACGAGTCGTGACCATGGAGGTACGAGTCGTGACCATAGAGGTACGAGCCGTGACCATGGAGGTACGAGCCGTGACCATGGAGGTACGATTCGTGACCATGGAGGTACGAGTCGCGACCATGGAGGTACGAGTCGTGACCATGGAGGTACGAGCCGTGACCATGGAGGTACGATTCGTGACCAAGGAGGTACGAGTCGCGACCATGGAGGTACGAGTCATGACCATGGAGGTACGAGTCGTGACCATGGAGGTACGAGTCGCGACCATGGAGGTACGAGTCGCGACCATGAAGGTACGAATCGTGACCATGGAGGTGCGAGTCGTGACCATGGAGGTGCGAGTCGTGACCATGGAGGTACGAGTCATGGCCATGGAGGTACGAGTCATGACCATGGAGGTACGAGCCGTGACCATGGAGGTACGAGTCGTGACCATGGAGGTACGAGTCGTGACCATGGAGGTACGAGCCGTGACCATGGAGGTACGAGTCGTGACCATGGAGGTACGAGTCGTGACCATGGAGGTACGAGTCGCGACCATGGAGGTACGAGCCGTGACTATGGAGGTACGAGTCGTGACAATGGACACGGACGATAAAAACTCGACCCGTGCCAGCCAGCCAGCCTACGGCAGTTGGCCACGAGGCAAACACCAGTAGCACTAACGATATTGAACCACCGGACCTTTACTCTGGAAAACCTACACAAACACCTGGACAACAACAGGTGGCCAGGACAGCCCAGCCTTGGGTCAGGCCCTTACAAGGCCAGGTCGAAGACTAGGTCATCATACATAAGGTTTGTGCCACCGTGCTCAGGAATTGTACCGTCATGCCCTAGGGGCGTACCGTCATGCTCAAGGACTGATAAGTTATGCTTTATTTATAATTTTTTCACCGATAATCTTAACTTATCTATTCATCGTAAGAGTATGTTTGCCAAACGCAAAGTGAGGCCCTCCAATATCGGCCATTAAATCGGAAAGCAAAACGCACAACAAGGTATTTACTTTTGTCCTTGATACGAAAATTCAGTGAATATATACCGAAGAAGATAATATTTAACCGTTGCAAGTGTGAGTGTGACGATGTTACAGAAGTATGTCGTGTAAGAACAGCTGCTCCAGCCGACAGCACAGCAACATAGAGCAAAGTACAGACGACTGTATCTTACCCACGAGCAAGGGAAATATACATCATTCAATTCTCTTTAGGTGCCCTAACCCTCCAGCTGACCCAACATCGTTGCTTTTGTACTATTATTACATTAGGAGCGTGGCGTCCGGCCCTATACCGTGTCTCGCACGTTTTTGAGGGATGTTTTGGTACAAATTGGATTTTTCGCTTCCCTAAAACCCTCTCGGAAGAGGTTTAATCCCTTCCCCTTTCCCTAGGATTTTCCCCGAGGATGGTTCCGGGGGCCTGGCCATTGTACACGGCGTCCCGAAGGATGCACGCTATCTGGCTGTGTCCCTTATCATGACGAGGCCACATTTATCGTTACCAGCCACACTGCTCCGACAACCCAACGACCATATTGGTCGCCCCCACAGATGAGCCGGCGGTATGGTGGAGGGGGGTACGGATAGTGGGGCTGGGCGGGTGGTGTAAGATGGGACAAGGGGTTAGAGGTGGCTGTGGGGAAAGACGGGGACGGGATGCGAGAGGAAGACAAAATGTGTTGTTAAAGGTAAAGGATCGTGAGGTGGACCAGGGAAGCAAATGAAGTAGTGGAGTAGAACAAAGACAGAACACAGGAAGGACAGATAACAGAGGACCTGAGGTTCTATCATTTTATCATATGACCTAAGAATCCTTTCTCAGTTTCAAGATTGTGCTACAGTCCGTAGCATGGACAAGATGGAGAAGCGAAAATTTGTTTGGCCAGACTGTGCTGTTTTGTTTGATCAACTGACGAAGATACAGCCTCTCCAAAGGTAATTCTTCGCTTGAGGTGCAGCGAGTAAGTGGAGTCAGGCAACAATCCTAATGGTCTATGACGAGTTATCTGCTGACGGACAAATATTTTATCCTGGTCTCATTATCTGTCCAGAAAAGACATGGTAGTAAAGCAAAGATCTACCCCACCTACCACTCCCTCGGCTTATAAACCGACGGGAAAATAAGTATACAGAATAGCATGAGGTACCATTGTTTATAGTAGAGGATGAATAGCAAATTAATTTTGATTTGATTACAGTCACTATATACTCAGGGGAAGAAGGAACATAGATACTCCTCTGTAAAGCAGAAAAGAAATTGAAATACGTGAACATTATATTATTATTCTTATCTATTTATTTATCCATTACACTTGGCCGCTGTCTCCCGCGTTAGCGAGGTAGTGCAAGGAAACAGACGAAAGAATGGCCAACCCACCCACATACACAGGTATATACATACACGTCCACACACGCACATATGCAAACCTATACATTTCAACGTATACATATATAGACATATCAGACATATACATACATACATATGTACATAATCCATACTTGCTGCCTTTATTCATTCCCGTCGCCATCTTGCCACACATGAATTGACAAACCCTTCCCCCCCGCATGCGCGCGAGGTAGCGCTGGGAAAAGACAACAAAAGCTACATTCATTCACACTCACTCTCTAGCTGTCATGTATAGTGCACCGAAACCACAGCTCCCTTTCCACATCCAGGCACCAAAAAACTTTCCATGGTTTACCCCAGATGCTTCACATGCCCTGGTTCAATCCATTGACAGCACGTCGACGCCGGTATACCACAATGTTCCAATTCACTCTATTCCTTGCACGCCTTTCACCCTCCTGCATGTTCAGGCTCCTATCGCTCACAATCTTGTTTACTCCATCTTTCCACCTCCAATTTGGTCTTCCACTTCTCGTTCCCTCCACCTCTGACACATATATCCTCTTGGTCAATCTTTCTTCACTCATTCTCTCCATGTGACCAAACCATTTCAAAACACCCTCTTCTGCTTTCTCAATCACACTCATTCTATTACCACACATCTTTCTTACCCTTTCATTACTTATTCGATCAAACTACCTCACACCACATATTGTCCTGAAACATCTCATTTCCAACACATCCACTCTCCTCCGCACAACTATAGCCTACGCCTCGCAACCATATAACATTGTTGGAACCACTATTCCTTCAAGCATACCCACTTTTGCATACCGAGATAATATTCTCACCTTCAACACATTTTTCAACGCTCCCAGAACTTTCGCCCCCTCCCCCACTGGGACTCACTTCCGCTTCCATGGTTCCATCCGCTGCCAAATCCACTCCCAGATATCTAAAACACTTCACTTCCTCCAATTTTTCTCCATTCAAACTTACCTCCCAACTGACTTGTCCCTCAACCCTACTGTATCTAATAACCTTGCTCTTATTCACATTTAATCCCAGCTTTCTTCTTTCACACACTTTACCAAACTCAGTCACCAGCTTCTGCAGTTTCTCACCCGAGTCAGCCACCAGCGCTGTATTATCAGCGAACAACAACTGATTCACTTCCCAAGCCCTCTCATCCACAACAGACTGCATACCTGCCCCTCTCTCCAAAACTCTTGCATTCGCCTCCCTAACAACCCCATCCATAAAAAAATTAAACAACTATGGAGGCCTCAGGCATCACTGCCGCAAACGAACATTCACTAAGAACCAATCACTTTCCTCTCCTCCTACTCGTACACATGCCTTACATTCTCGATAAAAACTTTTCACTGCCTCTAGAAACATGCCTCCCACACCATATATTCTTAATACCTTCCATAGAGCATCTCTATCAACTCTATCATATGACTTCTCCAGATCCATAAATGCTACATACAAATCTATTTGCTTTTCTAAGTATTTCTCACATACATTCTTCAAAGCAAACACCTGATCCATACATCCTCTACCACTTCTGAAACCAAACTGCTCTTCCCCAGCCTGATGCTCTGTACATGCTTTCACCCTCTCAATCAATACCCTCCCATGTAATTTCCTAGGAATACTCAACAAACTTACTCCTCTGTAATTTGAGCACTCACCTTTATCTCCTTTGCCTTTGTGCAATGGCACTATGCAAGCATTCCACCAATCCTCAGGCACCTCACAATGAGTCATACATACATTAAATATCCTTACCAACTAGTCAGCAACACAGTCATCCCCCTTTTAATAAATTCCCCTGCAGTACCATCCAAACCCGCTGCCTTGCCGGCTTTCATCTTCCGCAAAGCTTTTACTACCTTGTCTCTGTTTACCAAATCATTCTCCCTAACTCTCTCACTTTGCACACCACCTAATCACCTAACATATTCAACAAACCTTCAAAATACTCACTCCATCTCCTTCTCACATCACCACCACTTGTTATTACCTCCTCATTAGCTCCCCACCGGTGTTCTAATTTGTTCTGTTGTCTTGCGCACTTTATTTACTTCCTTCCACAATATCTTTTTACTTTCCCTAAAATCTAATGATACTCTTTCATCCCAACTCTCACTTGCCCTTTTTTTTTTCACCTCTTGCACCTTTGTCTTGACCTCCTGCCTATTTCTTTTATACATCTCCCAGTCATTTGCACTATTTCCTTCCAAAGCTCGTCCAAATGCCTTTCTTCTCTTTCACTAATAATCTGACTTCTTCATCCCACCACTCACTACCTTTTCTAATCTGCCTACCTCCCACGCTTCTCATGCCTCAAGCATCTTTTGCGCAAGCCATCACTGCTTCCCTAAATACATCCCATTCCTCCCCTACTCCCCGTATGTCCTTTGCTCTCACCTTTTTCCATTCTGCACTCAGTCTCTCCTGGTACTTCCTCACACAAGAGTCCTTCCCAAGCTCACTTACTCTCACCACTCTCTTCACCCCAATATTCTCTTTTTCCTGAAAACCTCTACAAATCTTCACCTTTGCCTCCACAAGATAATGATCAGACATCCCTCCAGTTGCACCTCTTGGGAGATTTACATGCAAACGGCTCTCTTTCACACGCCTATCAATCAACACGAAATCCAATAACGCTCTCTGGCCGTCTCTACTACTCACATACGTATACTTATGTATATCTCTCTTTTAAACCAGGTATTATCAATCACCAGTACAAGCTCTTCACCATTTCCGTTTACAACACTGAACACCCCATGTACACCAATTATTCCCCCAGCTGCCACATTACTCACCTTTGTAATCAAATCACCCATCACTATAACCCGGTCTCGTGCATCAAAACTACTAACACACTCACCCAGCTGCTCCCAAAACGCTTGCCTCTCATGATCTTTCTTCTCATGCCCTGGTGCATAGACATCAATAATCACCCATCTCTCTCCATCCACTTTCAGTTTTACCCATATCAATCCAGAGTTTACTTTCTTACACTCTATCACATACTCCCACCACTCCTGTTTCAGGAGTAGTGCTACTCCTTCCCTTGCTCTTGTCCTCTCACCAACCCCTGACTTTACTCCCAAAACATTCCCAAACCACTCTTGCCCCTTACCCTTGAGCTTCGTATCACTCAGAGCCAAAACATGCAGGTTCCTTTCCTGAAACATACTATCTCTCCTTTTTTCTCATCTTGGTTACATCCATACACCCCAATCAGAGCCTTCGAGGAGGATGAACACTCCCCGTGTGACTCCTTCCTCTGTTTCCCATTTTAGAAAGTTAAAATACAAGGAGGGGAGGGTTCCCAGCCTCCCGCTCCCGTCCCCTTTAGTCGCCTTCTACGACACGTGAGGAATGCGTGGTAAGTATTCTTTCTCCCCTATCCCCAGGGATAATTGTTATTCTTAAACAGGCTTATTCACTAAATATTGTCATTAAGGCATTTGAATATCCGTATCCTCAAGACGACAGCCTCTGATGTTGGCTTATGTTGGGGTTCTATAACTAACTGATGAAGAAAGTTTGCCCACGTTTCTATTACGTATATGTTTACTTCAACATCACATTGTTAAGTCTGGTCACTGTACATGTCCTACTGCAGCTTGGAGACGAGGGCTTTCTAGAGGCAGGAGGTGCTGCTACAGAGAATGATGTAGCAGCTTTTTCCCATGCGCATGTATATGTGTGTGTGTGTGTGTATGTGTGTGTGTGTGTGTGTGTGTGTGTGTGTGTGTGTGTGCGCGTAAGGCAAACTCCCCTCCTTTGATCAGCCGGATCATCATCGACTATCATAGCAATATCGGGTATAATGGTTTATTCTAATGGTTCATTACCATGGTTAATCATAAAGGTTCATTACTCTGGTTCATTATACTGGTTCTTCACTATGGTTTACTATCCTGGTTCATTGTCATTGTCACCATTAGCTTCCCCAGTACAGCGTTAGTACGACCCTTGAACACGACGATACGACTCTTACGTATGATTGCTGGTCTTTGATTTCATCCTGAAGGGACAGGTCAAGGGCCAGATCTCCAAACCCAAAGACCTTGATGTCGTGCTCAAGGGTCGTACCATCGTACCTCTGGGACGTGCTTAAGGGATGAGTCGTCTTGCTCAAGGGTCGTACCGTCATATGAAAGGATCGGACTGTCGTGTTTCTGAGGTCTTGCTCAAGGATCGGACCGTCATGTGAGAGAGTCGGGCCGTCGTGTTCCAGTGACCTCGCCAGATCGAACACTTGCTGACAGCAATTACCGCACACAACCCAGCTGGTCTTACCCTGAGTGACGGGGTCTATTTGTCCGTGTCGAGTAATCTTCATTAATGCCATCCACCTTGGGAGGGTTCGACCAGAGTGATACAGTCGTTTCCATGGTGAAGTTGGCCACTCACTGGTTACCCCAATGGTTTCCTGAGCAAGCATCGGACCCTCTCAGTCAAGACGCTCTTATGAAGAAACTGACCAGGCTGTGGGCAAAGCCCAATTAGTATCTACCAGGCGAGCCTCGGCCATTGCCCGGGCACTGTCGACCAGGCTGTGGCCACTGTCCAGGTAGTGTCGACTAGGTTGTGCAGGTGTCTCGACCAGGCTGTAGCCACTTCCCAGGCTGTGTCGAACAGGCTGTGGCCACTGGCTAGGTAGCGCAGACCATCGTAGTAGTGTTGGCGGGTAGCCCCCAGTTCCCCTGGTAACAGCAGGATGTAATGGCTGTCATATTGATCTGTAGTAACAGTTAACGTCGCTAAATTATTCACACTAGTCGTCATACATTACTCAGCCTCTGTTCTGCCACAACCAATATCGAACACTTGATTACAAACTCAATCACCCGAGAACTTTTTCTCTACGCGCAATTATACAAAATTACAACCAAGACAATATTATACGTATGGCAACATGATAACACGATGGTGATTTGTAGGTTGTTGGGGAAGGTGACTGATCAAGATGAGGGAAATAACTTCAAGTAAAATTGTGGAAAGGATTAGCTGCTAACACAGAAAAAAATAGCTTTAGAGAAGGCAACAGGAGAAGAGGCTTAGTGTCTTATAGACAGTCCAATGCTCATTGTCTGGACTGGTCATTGTTTAGACTGGTCATTGTCTGGACTGGTCATTAGATACCCGCTATGCATCTAGTATATATACACTCGACAAAATAGGCTTCAGTAAAGTTTAAAGGAACGTAATGTTGACACATTTTGTTCTCATTCATATTAACTATCTATAACAATTTTCTAGATATTGTCTAATTGTGTAATCAGCATAGGACACCCAAGAATGCTCTTTTAGTTTATCGTAGATTAAGAATATATAACTTTAATCCTAGCTTTATTAGACATCTATGTACAATCAAAGGGATGTATCAGATAGCACGAAAGAAAAATGCATTTCAACCATCCGAATGACTAGGTAAGTAGGCGACAAAGCAGAGGCAAAAGCATACTTTAGTCGGATATATATCAGCTGAAAAGATAAGATAAATCATGGAGACAAAATGATAAAAAAAGATATCAGCGAGGCTGATTTATCTGAACCCGACAAATGTTTTATAGAGTCGTCTTCTGGGAACACAAACGTTATAGCCAGAGAAAGAGACCTCATGAAGCTCCAAAACTGAGCCTTCCCAGTAGAATTTTTCACTGGATGACATGAAGACGATGTTATGTAGGAATCACTGGTACACTGCCAGCAGCTGCTTGCTGTGTCGCTACACCTAACACGTCTCGAAATAGTCTCGTCTTATTCCCGGGTGTGAATCAATCTGATATTGAAGTGCGTTATGATAAAATCTGCAACAATACCAGTGTTAGACCCCATGAGAGCATGACCTTTGAGCATGAGTGTAAGACCCTTGAGTACAATGGCACAACTAATAGATATGATGGTCTAACCTTTGACCTGAATGTTATGGTGAGGTTAAAGGACAGGCCATCATGCCCAAAGGTCATAACGTTGGAAACAAGGGGCTAATCTCAGGAAGAATCGAGTCCAAAGTACATCATGAGCTTAAAGTACGGACTACACATTACATCATGAGCTTAAAGTACGGACTACACATTACATCATGAGCTTAAAGTACGGACTACACATTACATCATGAGCTTAAAGTACGGACTACACATTACATCATGAGCTTAAGGTACAGACTACACATTACATCATGAGCTTAAAGTACGGACTACACATTACATCATGAGCTTAAGGTACAGACTACACATTACAAGTACATCATGAGCTTAAGGTACAGACTACACATTACATCATGAGCTTA
>NC_092231.1:46381285-46386285 GCF_036320965.1 Panulirus ornatus
CGCACTAAGCGCGGCTTGAGTCTGGAGTCACATGGCCAAGACTTCAGGGGCAGGAGTGGTACCCTTGTTGTCTAAGGGTTTGCTGCGGTGATACCCGGGTATTTAAGAGGTAGTGAGGTTAGGTCTGTGAAGGGTAGCAACTCCCAAAGGGAATTAGAGACGTCGGAACCGAATGTCGTAAGCTTCTGACCTTTCTCCATGCTGGTGGACTAACTTCTGACCTTCTCCATGCTGGTGGACTTGAGGTTAAGTTCGTAAGAGCATCGCTTCTTATGGAAAGCGTCAGGTCATCTGGAATTGCAGCGGCAGCTTTTGACCTGCTACTGCCAACATCAAGTGTAGGTGTGAGGGAGTTGTACTGCAGGTGTACAGGTGCAGGATGGGCCACCAGACATATTCTTCCGAGGATTATTATGAGGACGACACAAGCTCTCCTCTCCTAATGGCGACGTCATTAAGGTGACCTTCTCTCTCTCTCTCTCTCTCTCTCTCTCTCTCTCTCTCTCTCTCTCTCTCTCTCTCTCTCTCTAGTTTCTGCTAAGCGACCGAGACTGGTATCCGGACCACGGAGAGCAGTAGGCAGGTAGCGTGTCCCTGGACTACCGAGGAGCCAAAAGCTGTCGTTACTCAGCTGACCCACTACAACCTTGGGTCCCAGTGCCCCATGCTACCTCCCCTCAGTCCTTCCCTCCCCTCACCTTCTACTCACGTATTTCCTCCCATCTCCTTCCATTCCCTCCTCTCAGCGCACTCTCCGTTCTATCAACCACCATTCCCTCTTCCCATAACCTGCCACTCCCCTTCCCCCATCATTATCTGCCACTCCTTATCTCCCATCATCACATGCCACTCCCATTCTCCCATCATCAACTGCCACTCCCCCTCTCCCATCATCACCTGCCACACCAGTTCTCCCATCCTCCTAACACACGCTCCTCCCCCCCTCCCTCCCCCTCTTCAGCTTAATCACCTGCGAACCGATTTTAATTAAAGTTTGGCATTAAGTCCTCCCTACAGTCCATGTGAGGAGTCACTCCTTCACCAGCCCACACCTGCCGCTACCACTTGACTTCTACCTCTACCCCCCCCCCCTCCCCTGCGGGGATTCCCCCCCTCTCTCTCTCTCTCTTATACATAACACACACACACACACACACACACACACACACACACACACACACACACACACACACACACACACACACAACACACACACACATACACACACACACACACACACACACACACACACACACACACACACACACACACACACACACAACACACACACACACACACACACACACACACACACACACATATAATATATATATATATATATATATATATATATATATATATATATATATATATATATATATATATATATATATATATATAGATAGATAGATAGATAGATATATATTTATTTATTAAACTTTGTCGCTGTCTCCCGCGTTAGCGAGGTAGCGCAAGGAGACAGACGAGAGAATGGCCCAACCCACCCTCGTACACATGTATATACATACACGTCCACACACGCACATATACATACCCATACATCTCAACGTACATAGATATATACACACACACATATACATATATACACATGTACATAATTCATACTGTCTGCCCTTATTCATTCTCGTTGCCACCCCGTCACACATGAAATGAAAACCCCCTTCCCCCGCATGTGCGCGAGGTAATGCTAGGAAACGACCACAAAGGCCACATTTGTTCACACTCAGTCTCTAGCTGTCATGTATAATGCACCGAAACCACAGCTCCCTTTCCACATCCAGGCCCCACAAAACTTTCCATGGTTTACCCTAGACGCTTCACATGCCCTGGTTCAATCCATATATATATATATATATACATAGGGTTTGCCGGGAGTTTACCCCAGACGCTTCACACGCCCTGGTTCAATCCATATATATATATATATATATATAGGGTTTGCCGGGAGTATAGGGAGAGGACGGCCGGGGTCTTGGCATTTTACTTGAAGTGGGGAGTTCCTCCTGTTCTCTGTTGCTGGTAGCGAAGGGACCAACAGGTTTGTGAGGCGTTCATATACAGGAAACCTCCAGCGAATACCTGTTGCTCTTTAATAATGCTTCTCCATGCTTCATACTCCACATATCGTCCTCTAGTCCTCCAGCCACTATCATCATCATAATCACTGCAGAACTTTCATTTTCATGTAAAGATCATTTTTTCCCTTCTTTCTAGTGACTCCAAGTTACAAGTTTGGTTTCCTGACTTATGTTGACCGGATGTATCTCAACGTATAAACAAACCAGTGTTGACTTCCTTATACAACTCTGTCAGGTCAGGATATTAAGGATCATTATGTTCTAGAATACGTGACACATAAGACTTTCTACTTATGTGTCACCAGTGTCGGCAGTATGGTAGGCTTCAAGATACAGGGATGAACGACGGCCTCTGGTCCAATGGCCAGGTGCCAACTACTGGTGAGGAACACTTGGTGATCTGAACAGCCAGAGAGGACGATAGATGATTAGGTCCTGAGGTACACATCCGTGACTATAGATAGGATCGAAAGATGGTATCCATCAGTGGGTTTTCATGGTTGACTAACCTGAACACGTGTCAGAGATCATCAAGCAGTGGTGGACTCAAGTATCATCATTACTGCTGTCATAATCTCAGGAGTCTTTCATAGGACATCCCATAGTACTCAGACGGCCTGACGCCAGATCCCCACTTTGGGAATAGGGATATCGGATCCCTGTGTGAGCTACGGATCCGTAAAGATGTGAGGACCCTGGCCATGCCAGGAGTTGCTTACCGCCTCTCCAAAATCAACGATTTTAATGTTATGTGAAATTCAAGATTTCTGATGTTAGGGTATAGATGGGTCCTTCCCGTGTCTCTGAGGTTTATAACAGTTATACAGGAAGAAGACATCGTCAGCTTTTTCCCACAATCATGGGATAATCAGTTTTCCCACAATCATGGGTTAATCAGTTTTTCCCACAATCATGGGATAATCGGTTTACACAGTCATGGGATAATCAGTTTTCCCACAATCATGGGATAATCAGTTTTCCCACAATCATGGGATAATCAGTTTACACAACTCTAAGAGAGTCAGATTTCAGAGGTTGTGCCTTGTAAACCACCTTCTCTGCAAGATTCTTTGCGTCAGTGTTGCCATCCTGAGCAATCCATAATCTGATCAAAATATTTTGAAACTAATGTATACGAAAAATCTCGACCGTAGATACTATGTAAAACGTTTAGGTACATCAGCAAGTCCTTTCAAGACCTTCCGAGATAATACTGAGGCTTTTCGTAAGATCTGCTGGAATGAGACATTAACGTCATGTTCCCAGCAAGTGTAGTGTCGTAAGGGTATCGACGTCTGTATAATGATACTAAGAGTTCCATCCCCCCCCCCTCTCTCTCTCTCTCTTTCTATTACGACTTTCACTCATCAGGCAATCCTGGAGGGGTAGCGATAGTCCCAAGTTCCTATTTTCGCCGTACAAAGCCACAAGACACAGATCAAGATCAACTATAACACGGACTGGAGCCTTGCAGCCGACCTGATGTATTCTCATTGTAAATCGTTTGCTGGAATTATGTTTGTTGTTCTCTTGCTTTCTTATGTGCTGAAGCTGGTTCTCTCTAACTGATGGTTGATATGAATGAAGAGCCACTGCCTGGAATCCTCTGATGTCTGCGGATTTGCTGATAACACATTATACACAAGTGTATGTGAGGAGCTGCACACCATCTTGAATTTATCAGGATTACCAAAGGACTTCAGTGTCTTTGGTTCTCAGTGGTTACTTCTGATGGCTTTATACCGACCATATCAGGTAAGGCCCCGCGGACGCATGGTCTAAGTTTCCAGTTTCTCTGAGCTGCTGATTGTACAAACTTTATTATCTATAGATTGCAGGAGAGGCAACACTACCTAGCTCTTCCTGGCAACGTCAAGTGATAAGGAAATATAAAAGTGAGGTGGTCTTTTTTCCTCCTAAGTTCTGACTGTCAAACGTGGATTCGTTTTCATTATTACTTGTTGATACTTGCTGCGTTAAATTCATATTTCCCACTTTAAGTTATTTTTGTTCGTCTTAACATAATGCTCACACACGGTAACACCACTGACATAATTAGTCCAAGTATTGTTATAATCCTTATTGTTATTAAGATTATCATTCATTATTATTACTATTATTATCATCATTATTATCATCATTATCATTATTATTATCATCATCATTATTATCATTATTATCATTATTATTATTATTATCGTTATTATCATTATTATTATTATCATTATCATTATTATTATCATTATTATCATTATTACCATTATCATCATTATCGTTATTATCTTTACTATTACCATTATTGGCTGGTGCAAGGTGTTTGGAGAAAGTGGCGAGTCTAAAGTCTGTTAGGGGCAGGGAATGTCAGGAGGTCAGCTGATGTTTGCTGATGACACGGCTTTAGTAGTAAACTTTGGTAAGAAATTGCAGAAGCTGGTGTGTGAGCTTAGGGGAATTTTTAAGAGAAAGTCAATGTGAATAAAACTGTTGTTACTAAATTTAACAGGGAAAAGACACAGTAATTTGGTTGGAGTGTGAGTTTGAACCGAGAGAAGCTGGAGGACATTGGATATTCTAGTTACGAGGGAGTGAACATGACTGCGAATGTGACCATGAAAGCTGAAGGGAAGGTGAGAGGGGCTTGTGTCCTGGGCGCACTGGGGAGGGCGTGGAAAGAGGTCACTGTCTCTGAGAGCAAAGATGTTTTATGTTTGATGATATAGTATTCCCGACGGTGTTGTATGGATGCACAGCGTGAGCCTTAAATCAGAGAGTACGAAAGAGGGTGAAATAAAGGGCAAGAAGACAATATGTGGTGTAAGGAGGGTTGGGAGAGTGAGAAATAACAGGATAAGAGACGGGTGTAGTGGAGGGAAGAGTATGGTTGAGAGAGCTTTAATGACT
>NC_092231.1:46391285-46543785 GCF_036320965.1 Panulirus ornatus
GAGAAAATCAACAGTGTGAGAAGAGTAAACTAACAAGTGGGAGCATCAGTGACTCGGGCATATGGATGAGTGGTAACAGGAAGCCATGAGGCAAACAAGAGATTGAGTGAGTATTTTGAAAGACTGTTGAATGTGCCTGATGATATTGAAGGCTAGTCACGGTTTTAAGTGAATGTGTGGATTAAGATCAGGTGCCTAAAGATTGGTGGAATGCAGGTATAAAGGCAAAGAAAACAATAGATAATATTCAAATTAGTTACCTGGTAAGTTGCACTGGGAGAGTGGAAATTGAGAGGGTGTTGGCATGCACAAAGCATAAGACTGTGGGCCGGGGGGGGGGGGATTGTAATCTTAGTAGTGGTAAAAGATGTGTGGATCAGGTGTTTGATATGAAGTTTCTGAGTGAGAAATACTTAGAGAAACAGAAGAATCTGTATGTGGCATTCATGGATGTGGAGAAAGCGTTTGATACGGTTTGATACGGTTTTGGAAGGTGTTACGGATATACAGTTTGGAAGACAAGCTACTAAAAGCATTGAGAAGTTTTCATGAACCAGAGTAAGGCATATGGGCGAGTAAGACGAGAGAAGGGTGAGTGGATTCAGGTAAGGTGGGTAAGCAGGAGCGGTGTGATCGCACCGTCGTGCTTTGGAATAGTACTGTCTTGATCACTGAGTTAAAGTCCTTGCCTCTCACTAAAGCTACAAATACTAATATAATTATAATATCCACAGGTCATTTATTTAAAAAACAGAATGGATGAATTACAAAATATGAATGAAAAGGTAAATAAATCAACTTGTGATTAGCCTTAATATCGGAGACACCGTCTCGAGAGCCCCATCAGGCGAGACATCTAACTCAGTGTTGTAGTGATATGAAAAGTTTGCGTTTCTTTCTTCCAATGGGAAGAGTTTCGATTCTTCCTCCCGTTTTTCTCCAGTAAACACCAAGCAAATCGGAAATTCTAAATGAGAATTTGATCGTCTAAGTACAGATCTATTCTGAAACTGAGCGCAAACTTTCTTAGTAATACCTTAGAGTATAAGAAAAAAGATTTTGAGTATAGATGATTCATGATAGAAGACGGGAACACAATTTCCTGCTCATCTTTCACTGTCGAGATACCACAAGAAATTCGACAGCGAGGTCTCATTAATTTCTTCCTTCTTTTTCTCTTTCTCTTTTTCTTTTCAAACGAAATGTCTCTGAGGATGTTATGATTTGCCAGCACCAGGAAGCGCTCAAGAGGCCAGCAAAGTCTACCGCTAGAGACCACAAGTCAAGAAGTGGGTGATGTGTGTGTGTGTGTGTGTGTGTGTGTGTGTGTGTGTGTGTGTGTGTGTGTGTGTGTGTGTGTGTGTGTCGCACCTGACGTTTAGTAGGGCTAGAGTTTTGTTGAGTCGATGTGGTTGTCCTTTCAAGGTAGTGACATGGCGCAAGTTGGATTCGTATCTATTAAAGTTAAGATGGTGGTGGTAGATTTCTCTGGTAATGTAGATATTTTGTCTTCAAAGAGAGAGAGAGAGAGAGAGAGAGAGAGAGAGAGAGAGAGAGAGAGAGAGAGTCTTCTCTTACCTCATACTCTGGTAATCTTCGTGAGACATAATACCCCAGAGTAAAAACTGAGTTAGTCATATGAATAAGATTTAAATGAAGATGAAATAAAAGATTAAACATTTTGTAAAAACAAATAACTAAGGAATAGTTCTTGCAGATACTTGTAAGAAAGTTCAGAGCCTTGACCTTAGGAAAGGTCAGGTCAGTCTTACTGAGGACAACAGAAATCAAGATTAATGCATCCTAATCCTTTGAGCATGACATTACGTCCTTTGACAACGACGCAACGACCTTCGAATGCGACGGTACGGCCCGTGAGCACGACTGAACAACCGTTGGTTTATGACCTGACTATCAATGGGCTGGCCAGCCAGGCCGGCTTACTCAAGGGTCGTAGGTCATGCTCAAGGGTCAAACCGTTGAAATCATTAGTTTAAGTCAACAGGCGATCTCAAGACCTATCATGACTCCATCTGTACTTTACGTCAAAGTAAACACTAAGGTTATCTTGACCATAACTAATGAGGAAGATATTCTCTATTCCTAATTTCAATTTACGAATGCCTTGACTACATTCGTGAAGGACATAACAATATTGCAACAAATCAGGATGAGCTATATAGCCCATACTGTGAGGTTTATTATAAGACTTGAAGTCAAATAAAAATCATTGAGAAGTCCCAGTATTGAGAGAAGCCAACAAAACTTCACCTGAATGTTATACATACGTGCTCCTTGGCCAGACCATCCGATCCACGAGAGAGAGAGAGAGAGAGAGAGAGAAAACGGAAAGCGTTTGAGGAACAACTCGACGATGGCAAGAAAAAGGCAGGCTAAGTAAGAGGTAGCTGTGGTAGGAGGAGGGATAGAGGGGCTGGGAGGGAAGTAAAGAGTGTGAGGGACGGGAGGCTCTAGACTCTCCTCTTAACCATCCAATCAAGAAAAAAAAAAAGGTGAAGGCGAGGCGCTTGGTAAGGTGGGTGTTGGCTGGCCGGAGGATAGTGGTGTCCCCTGGCGACACTGCAGCAGTAAATTCGTCATTCTCACGCACTCCATCAGCTAAACAGGTGGAGCAGAAAGAGGGTTGAACTCTCTATCACTTATTGGATGGGAGGGAAACGCCTGGGATTACTTATTGTCCCAAGTTCACTGATGAAATCTTGACGTATGTATACATATATACTTATTTTAACTCTTTAGCACGGCGGCATGACTCTTAGGTATGTTGAAGTGAACTTTGACCTGATCTTGAAGGATAAGGCTGAAGGTAGAACCATCATAGCCGAGGACAGTACTGTTGTGATCAAATTGTTAAGAACGACTAACCAAATCTTGCACGTTACTTGTTGACACAGTGGACGACCGTTAAAAAGACTACTGGAAAATGGAAGAACATACCTTTCGTTCTCTCTCTTGCTCTGGCCTGAATACCATCTGGTGTACACATCCCACTGGTGAATAGGTAGATAAATGGACAGACATATAGACAGATAGATAATAGATAGATAATGTATTTGGGCATCTGTATTCGTATCATAAGATCGTTTCCTTATTTGTACAAAATTCATGAAAATCAGAGATTTGGAGAGGCTGGGAGAGAGGAAGTGCAGTCACGTCAAGGAGCCGTCCATTCTTAAAGAATCCATGTTTTTCCTGCGTTTGAATGATATATACATATAAGTGTTTGAAAGAAGAAAGCTGAGAGTGAATGTGAATGAGAGCAAGGTTATTAGGTACAATGGGGTTGAGGGAGAAGTCAATTGGGAGGTAAGTTTGAATGGAGAAAAACTGGAGGAAGTGAAGTGTTTTAGATATCTGGGAGCGGATTTGGCAGCGGATGGAACCATGGAAGCGGAAGTGAATCATAGGGTGGGGGAGGGGGCGAAAGTTCTGGGAGCGTTGAGAAATGTGTGGAAGGCGAGAGCGTTATTTCGGAAAGCAAAAATGGGTATGTTTGAAGGAATAGTGGTTCCAACAATGCTACATGATTACGAGGCGTGGGCTATAGATAGGGTTGTGCGGAGGAGGGTGGATGTGATAGAAATGAGATGTTTGAGGACAATATGTGGTGTGAGGTGGTTTGATCGAGTAAGTAATGAAAGGGTAAGAAAGATGTGTGGTATTAAAAAGAGAGTGGTTCAGAGAGCAGAAGAGGGTGTTTTGAAATGGTTTGGTTACATGGAGAGAATGAGTGAGGAAAGATTGACCAAGAGGATATATGTGTCAGAGGCGGAGGGAACGAGGAGAAGTGGGAGACCAAATTGGAGGTGGAAAGATGGAGTGAAAAAGATTTTGAGTGATCGGCACCTGAACATGCAGGAGGGTGAAAGGCGTGCAAGAAATAGAGTGAATTGGAACGATGTGGTATACCGGGGTCGACGTGTTGTCAATGGATTGAACCAGCGCATGTGAAGCGTCTGGGGTAAACCATGGGATGTTCTGTGGGGCCTGGATGTGGAAAGGGTGCTGTGGTTTCAGTGCATTATTACATGACAGCTAGAGACTGAGTGTGAACGAATGGGGCCTTTGTTGTCTTTTCCTAGCGCTACCCCGCACACATGAAGGGGGAGGGGGGTGTCATTTCATGTGTGGCGGGGTGGCGACGAAAATGAATAAGTGCAGACGGTATGAATTATGTACATGTGTATATATGTATATGTGTGTGTGTATATATATATATATGTATACGTTGAGACGTAGAGGATTGTATATGTGCTGTGTGTGGACGTGTATGTATATACGTACATGTGTATGTGGGCGGGTTGGGCCATTCTTTTGTCCGTTTCCTTGCGCTACCTCGCTAACGCGGGAGACAGCGACAAATTATAATAGAATAAATGAATATATATATATATATATATATATATATATATATATATATATATATATATATATATATATATATATATATTTATTTATATATCTATATATATTATCTATTCTTATTATACTTTGTCGCTGTGTCCCGCGTTAGCGAGGTAGCGCAAGGAAACGGACAAAAGAATGGCCCAATACCTTATTAACTAACCTCTGAATACAAAATACTCTCTATTTTGATTTCTTTCTAACTATATACATTTCATTTTCCGTGTATATCATGCACAATTTTCTTATATTTTTTAAAAAAACGTTCACAAAGATTTATACATCTCACAAGAAGACAAGGCTGATAATGAAACATTTAGGGTACAGTACGGTACGCGACGGTACGATGCTCGAACACGAAGGTACGCCCCTGGGGTATGATGACCTCAGTTTAGACCATATCCTTAAGGGTCAGATGAAGCTCTAGGCCACATCATGCCCAAGGATCATACTGTCTTGCTCAGTGGTTGTGTTGAAGGGCCGTAATGTCTTGCTTAATGATGCTGTTGTCATGTTCAAGGGGTTAGAGAAAAAGATCTCGACACAGTCACAGTCTGGCGAGATGCTTGACCTACCATGAACCTTGTGATGTGTGCGAGGCGTTAAGATATCAGTCATGAATACAACCTTGTGTTTATTACATGAACTACTGACACCAGTAATTACTTAACCAACGACAGATGTCACGTTAACAGTGGCTGACCTGAGCTGAGAATGGTTAGTCATAGTGCTGCTGCTTGATGCTGATGTTATTGTTGTGACTGAACCTGATGTTGTTATTGGTGCTGCTGGTGTTATGATTGAGGTTGTTACTAATATCAACACTGGCGTTACTGGTGCGTTTCCCAGGAGTGTTATGAGGTTATCAATGGCTCTGTTGCTTGTGTTACTGCTACTCTTCCTGCTGCTTCCATTAGTGTTCTTGCTGTTGTTAGTGTTGTTGCCAGTGTTATGACTAATGTTTGTGTTTCTGCAGCTGTTGTTGCTGATATTGTTGCACTGTGTTACGAAAGTGTGTGACGCTGGTGAATGACACTTGTTGAGGGAGTAGATGACTATCATGAGGTGATGGCGAGAGTAAAGGTAAACAGCCCAGAAAGAAGAAAATATAGTAATTCTTTATATGTAGTAATTTAAGGAAGACATATTGACGACAATACAGAGGAATGAGTGTAATCAAATCTACGAGGATTTCCCTGATATGCGTCGAAACACAACAAACAAAAGAATAATCAGAATCCCATGAAAAATGAGGGAGAGCTCTTATGATATTCTGCTCAAAGAAATAATATATATTTCAGGACTTAGAACTACAGTTGTACGAGGTGACTGAACGGTTGGCTGAAATCACTGTAGATAACTATGTAATGTGTGTGTGTTATGCTCCAACCCTACCTTATCTCCTTATCTCTCTCTCTCTCTCTCTCTCTCTCTCTCTCTCTCTCTCTCTCTCTCTCTCTCTCTCTCTCTCTCTCTCTCTCTCTTTCAAACACGCACACACACACACACACACACACACACACACACACACATCCATATATACAATGGTTATTGTATGGCCGTCGGCAGCTGAAAGGTGGGCAGTGTTGATGCGTGTGTGTTTCTTTACCACGTTAACTTGTGGAACTATTTACCTTCTTATGACTTTCCAAGAAGCTGTGACCACGACCTTGTCTTTATAACGAATAGTTTTCTATTGACTTCAAACATAAGATACTTCCTCTTGTCTGTCAACTTCTCTTTTTCTTTCTCTTCTATTCTCATGTTTGATTTTGTTCCTGTGTGCCATGAGGACTTGCCTATGATTTGAACCTACGATATGATGAGAACAATAATCCCCGAGTATAAGTTGACATCAGGATGTAGATTTTGTGACTATGTGCCATGAGAGACAATTGTATTAGTTGTTGTGTTTATAACAACACTATTCTGGGTTTCAGCAAGTGGCAGTTGATCATTTTCTTAAGCTTTAGGCCTGTCATCTGCTTGGGTCTTTAAGACAATCAACTTTGTTACATCCACAAACTGAAAAATCAATTCAAGACCTTCTTTAGATATTGAGGATAATTCTGATACCACATACAATCTCAGCAAGTGTGTGTTCTAATGGTATTCGTCTTTTCTTCCTCTACAGTTCGGAGTGGAGTACCATCAGTCCTGCCAACCTCATCGACCTTTACGCTGGTGTTGGCAATCCTGATCTGTGGACGAGCAGTCACGTGACTCTGTTTACATGAACTGTCTCATCTCAGAGTGTAGCTCCGGCTGGAAGCTGGGCTTCGGTCTTATAGGCTTAAGATAATACTTAATTTCTAATGTTAATCATGTGAATCTTTATTGTAAGGATAAACGTAAATATATGTATGAAATGTTACCCCTTAGAAATATATAAATAACAACATGTACATAGAAATGAAATGGGAGAAACCACACTGGCTTTAGGGCTACAACCTCACCGTCAAGTGTGGCAGGTAAATGATGATATATTAGCGCTTAATTACACAGGGTTGATAACTTTAAGGTATCTCTTTCTCAACATTGGGAGGCGGGGGTCATAGTGATAACCCTGTATGAGGCAGGGTGTGATGCTGGTCTGTATGTATGGGCCGTTACATTATTATGGTTCGAATGTGTCGTATGTTACGGTGTTACGCAATGAATGCGTGGGGACGATATTTGTCGTAAATATAAAATGATAAAGATGGAATGGTATAGCTTTGACTTGTGACGGGGAATGTGATGATGGTATCTGATGCTAGTGTGTGACGGTTGCCTGTGATCGTAAAGTGTGACGATAATTGTTTGTTGGAGTTTTGACGGTGCCTTGTGACGGTGGTGTGTAAAGTATGTGTGAAACAAATGTGTGTGTGTGTGTGTGTGTGTGTGTGTGTGTGTGTGTGACCATGGCATGTTACGGTGGTGTGTGACTCTGAACAGTAAGAGTAAATTGTGACGTTAGTGTGTGACGAAAGTATGTGATGCTCGTGTGTGACAGTAACGTATGACGGTAGAGTGTGACAGTTTGACGCGAGTGAGAGACATGTATGATGAATGTGTATGACGATAGTATGTGACGCTGGTGAGAGACAGTCATGTATGATGAATGTATATGACGATAGTATGTGACGCTAGTGAGAGACAGTCATGTATGATGAATGTGTATGACGATAGTATGTGACGCTGGTGAGTGACATTAATGTATGACTGTGGTGTGCGTGATCGTAGTATTTGATGATGGTTAGTGAAAGCGATGTACGACGTATTGTGTGATGGTAGTGTGTGTGACGGTAGAGAGAGCGTAATATGTGAAAGTGATGTGTTACGGTAATATGTGAAAGTGAGTTACGGTAATATGTGAAAGTAGTGTATGACTTTGGTGTGAGAGGATGATGTGCGATAGTAATGTGGTGTACAGAGATAATGTGTGACGAGAGTATATGAGTGTGTTGTGTGACTGTGGTGTATGAGGGTAGTCTGTGACGGTGGTGTGTGACGTTAGGTGTTGGAAATAGTCCCTCTCATTCCCCAGAGATTCCCCCCCCCCCTCCCTCCCCGTCTGTCCTCTATGAAACATAACAAACACCTTCCAACAACATTCTTCACGTAGTAGATCCAACTTCGCAAAATACCTTCAGTCCTTGTGCTGTGACTCCCTCCAACCTCCAACAACACTGAGGTTCGTCCTCAGCGTCTCTCCATCCTCCAACAACACAACGTTCTTATCTACCACAACAGTAACTCCTTGCTTTATCTTCCCATCCTTATCAGTTCATGTAACACCTGCATCTACCTCATTACTCATTGTCGTAAATTTCCAGTTATTTTTCTTGTTACCACTTGTTCATGTTTGCCAGATATCTATCATCCATTTGTCTTTTCACAGCTTCTCTGTTTCTCACTTCCTCTTTCCAGCAACTTACCTTTTTATGTCAGTTGTTTTCGTACATTGTTTATCAGTGTTTCATTTCCTTATCTTCCTTACTGTTTCCTACACCTCCTTGGTCACTTTTTTATCACTATTTATGTTTTCCATGTCCACAGCTTCCACCATCTTGCCATTCCTATACATACTATTTTCTTTTTCTTACATCCTTGGACTTTTATTTTGTCCTCACCTGCCTCGTCCGTTCCCCTCCCTCGGTGCCTCTCTGCTCTGCCTGGATCACATACTCGCCAGTCTCTCCCACCTGCTGTCCTCAGCTTGTTTCTCTTGTATACGTTTCACTTCCGGGCATCTACCCCGCTCTTCCTTACTATTACTCACTCCGTTTCTTTCTAATTCCTCTCCTGCCCCCCTCCCTACTCTCCATTAATTACTCCCTTCTTCCTTATGACTTATGTTCCCCTACCCACTCCCTTCACCGTTAATTACTCACTTCCTCTTGATTACTTCCCTCTCAGTACACCTCCCACACCACTGCCAGCCACTCTTACTCCCACAAGACCTCACGTTTAACCTTCCTCTTCTATGCTTACCACGAAGTCGTCACTAGACTCCCCTGTGCCCTTGTGTTGCTCTTTCCCAGCTGTCTTCCCCTGTGTTAGCATCGCCTTGTTATGGCCTTAGCTTATGGTCCTCCTCTTTTTATTCATGTGTTTGTCTGTTTGTCTGTCTATCTACTTATTTGTCTGTCTGTCTATCTGAGTGTCTGTCTCTGTCTCTTCTCAGGCTACCTGTCTTTCTCCCTCTCTTGCTATTTCTCTATCTCTCTCCCTCTCTCCTTCCCTCTCTTTTTCTACCGCTGCCTTCCTCCCCTTTCTCTGTCCCTCACCTTATCCATCTTGTGCCGCCTTGAGCTAGATTTCTGTAAATTGATTCAAATGCATATTCTTGTTGTCAAATATGGTATCATTATAGAAACTACAAACTCAGAAGTTACATATACAGTTATAGGTCTCAGTCTGTTGTTGTTGTTGTTGTTGTTGTCATAACTTCAAGTAAAGCAAAGCCAGACATGTGATAATGATGATCAATCTGGAAATACCTGAACATTATGAGACCTTTTTATTGTGCGATGTTCTGGAGACTTTCTCTCATGTCGGTGGCTCCACTCATGGCTAAAAGGCCTCAAAAAAATTAGATGAAATCCAACATAAAAGCTGGTTGAAGGAATACAGGATTGAGGGCGAGAAGAAAACTAGTCTAAGTGTTTTAGGGAAAAAAGTATATCTGTTTGGAAAGACTTGGGTCAATAAAGAATTTCAAAGTTCAGTTAACGTTATAGAAATGTGATCGTCTTCAAGGTGAGGATATTGCTGTTATCAGTTGTTTCTTCATTTCCCCTTCAACCTTAGCATATTTTTTCCTCTTTCTTCTAAGTTCTTTGTCTTTTCAGCCTTCAAATGTTATTCATGTGAGACGTAGCCTTAATGAGGCCTTGCCTCTGTGATCAAATCTCTGAACACAGGAGGGACAAAGTTGGCAGAGCTACTGCTGAGTGTCTGCTGGGGAGGTAGATAGCATCACTCGGTAATGGCAGATCATTTACACACTTGTGTGATATGAACACATGAAACACATGAACACGACGGCACGGCACTTGAGCATGACGGTACGACACTTGAGCACGACGGTACGACAATTGGGCACGACGGTACGACACTTGAGCACGACGGTACGACAATTGGGCACGACGGTACGACACTTGAGCACGACGGTACGACAATTGGGCACGACGGTACGACACTTGAGCACGACGTTACGACACTTGAGCACGACGGTACGACACTTGGGCACGACGGAGCCTCACTCTCGGGTAGGGTAGCCTAGATAGACCATGATACTGATGGGTCGCACAATAGTATGTAAGGGTTGTTCATCATATTCAAGTGGTTTGAATACCAGTAACAGGTATTTGTGATTCTATATACTTCTATTTAACTATTGTTTTCTTTACTGTTTTATAATATTTTCCAGTAATATCCTATATACTTCTATTCATTTATTATCTTCTTTACTGTTTTATAATATTTTCCAGTAATATCCTATATACTTCTATTCATTTATTATCTTCTTTACTGTTTTATAATATTTTCCAGTAATATCCTATATACTTCTATTTACCCATTGTTTTCTTTACTGTTTTATAATATTTTCCAGTAATATCCTATATACTTCTATTCATTTATTATCTTCTTTACTGTTTTATAATATTTTCCAGTAATATCCTATATACTTCTATTCATTTATTATCTTCTTTACTGTTTTATAATATTTTCCAGTAATATCCTATATACTTCTATTTACCCATTGTTTTCTTTACTGTTTTATAATATTTTCCAGTAATATCCTATATACTTCTATTCATTTATTATCTTCTTTACCGTTTTATAATATTTTCCAGTAATATCCTATATACTTCTATTTGTCTATTATTTTCTTTACTGTTTTATATTTTCCAGTAATAATCTATATACTTTTATCTATTTACTATTTTCTTTACTGTTTTATAATATTTTCCAGTAATAATCATATACTTCTACTTATTTACTATTTTCTTTACTGTTTTATAATATTTTCCAGTAATAATCTATATACTTCTATCTATTTACTATTTTCTTTACTGTTTTATAATATTTTCCAGTAATAATCTATATACTTCTATCTATTTACTATTTTCTTTACTGTTTTATAATATTTTCCAGTAATAATCTATATACTTCTATCTATTTACTATTTTCTTTACTGTTTTATAATATTTTCCAGTAATAATCTGTATACTTCAATCTATTTACTATTTTCTTTACTGTTTTATAATATTTTCCAGTAATGATCTGTATACTTCTATCTATTTACTATTTTCTTTACTGTTTTATGATATTTTCCAGTAATAATCTGTATACTTCTATCTATTTACTATTTTCTTTACTGTTTTATAATATTTTTCAGTAATAATCTATATACTTCTATCTATTTACTATTTTCTTTACTGTTTTATAATATTTTCCAGTAATGATCTGTATACTTCTATCTATTTACTATTTTCTTTACTGTTTTATGATATTTTCCAGTAATAATCTGTATACTTCTATCTATTTACTATTTTCTTTACTGTTTTATAATATTTTCCAGTAATAATCTGTATACTTCTATCTATTTACTATTTTCTTTACTGTTTTATAATATTTTCCAGTAATAATCTTTCCTGTCTCGTTCTCCATCTTGCCCGACTCCTCCCTCACCTCAGTCATCGTGTCCTTCACTCCATCTCCTTTAACCAGTCATCTACCGTCCCATTTCATCCTTCGCAATCCCTTATATACGTTGCCTCTCTCTCTCTCTCTCTCTCTCTCTCTCTCTCTCTCTCTCTCTCTCTCTCTCTCTCTCTCTCTCTCTCTCTCTCTCTCTCTCTCTCTCTCTCTCTCATATCTTGGTCTTTCCTTCGTTCCCAGCATTGTCAACGATCAACAGTGTTGTCTGCTCCTGTGGTCACAACTTTCTTATGGTGAAAGTGATTACCTTTCTCTCATAATCCTTGACCTTACTATAGCCCTGGCCTCCTCCTGCTTCTTTTATACATACCTAGTAATTATTCTTACCCTTTGTCTGTTTCGCTGTATATACATCTGTCTGAATTTTGGCTGTCTCTTTTTCTGTCAAGAAGTATATGTCTATCTTCACACACACACACACACACACACACACACACACACACACATACATACACACGCACAGACACACACACACACACATACACACAAATAAACATATAGAAACAATATATATATATATATATATATATATATATATATATATATATATATATATTTTTTTTTTTTTTTGCTTTGTCGCTGTCTTCCGCGTTTGCGAGGTAGCGCAAGGAAACAGACGAAAGAAATGGCCCAACCCACCCCTATACACATGTATATACATACGTCCACACAATCAAATATACATACCTATACAGCTTTCCATGGTTTACCCCAGACGCTTCACATGCCCTGATTCAATCCACTGACAGCACGTCAACCTCGGTATACCACATCGATCCAATTCACTCTATTCCTTGCCCTCCTTTCACCCTCCTGCATGTTCAGGCCCCGATCACACAAAATCTTTTTCACTCCATCTTTCCACCTCCAATTTGGTCTCCCTCTTCTCCTCGTTCCCTCCACCTCCGACACATATATCCTCTTGGTCAATCTTTCCTCACTCATTCTCTCCATGTGCCCAAACGATTTCAAAACACCCTCTTCTGCTCTCTCAACCACGCTCTTTTTATTTCCACACATCTCTCTTACCCTTACGTTACTTACTCGATCAAACCACCTCACACCACACATTGTCCTCAAACATCTCATTTCCAGCACATCCATCCTCCTGCGCACAACTCTATCCATAGCCCACGCCTCGCAATCATACAACATTGTTTGAACCACTATTCCTTCAAACATACCCATTTTTGCTTTCCGAGATAATGTTCTCGACTTCCACACATTCTTCAAGGCTCCCAGAATTTTCGCCCCCTCCCCCACCCTATGATCCACTTCCGCTTCCATGGTTCCATCCGCTGCCAGATCCACTCCCAGATATCTAAAACACTTCACTTCCTCCAGTTTTTCTCCATTCAAACTTACCTCCCAATTGACTTGACCCTCAACCCTACTGTACCTAATAACCTTGCTCTTATTCACATTTACTCTTAACTTTCTTCTTTCACACACTTTACCAAACTCAGTCACCAGCTTCTGCAGTTTCTCACATGAATCAGCCACCAGCGCTGTATCATCAGCGAACAACAACTGACTCACTTCCCACTTCTCACTTATATATATATAAAACGACATTTTGAATGGTAGAGGCACTTACCAGGAAACCATCATCTGCTTATTAAAAGTGTGTCATGTTTGTATGTGGTGTGGACTGAAGACCTTTGCCCCTACACAGTGATCCTGTAGCTGTAGTACAATTCTGAAACGGATCATATATCACAAACTTGTTCACCCTGAAATTGCTGAAGCAAATCTTTTTCTTTCATATTCCAAGTTGGATGAAGTGTGAAATGCCTGATATATTTTCTTGAGACTGAAATATAGCAGGTTTAATGTTGATGTCAAAGAGCTTGTCAATTAATTCATTCTGTGATAAAATATTTTTTTATTCATTATCATTTCATTCAATTTTTAGAGACTATATGATCATGAAACTATTCTTTTGATCTGTACGTCCTGAAAGTGTTTTCTCTCTAGCCTGCAATATATATATATATATATATATATATATATATATATATATATATATATATATATATATATATATATATATATATATATATATATATATATATATATATATATATATATATATATATATATATATATATAACATACATAGATACAGCCTTGCTTAATTGCTTGAGGAATTACTACAAGTAATGTGTCATGTGAAATAGAATATAAACAATTAGCTTAATAATTTTCATCGTTTGCTTTACGATTCTCGAAACTGTTACTTGCTTCCAGTGACCCAGCGATGATAGCGACAAAGGAATGACCAGAAACACTAAACAGAAAATAATGAGTCATTATAGGTCATATTTCAAAACAGACACACACACGTGTGGCTATAACCTGGCAGAGAGACACACGTGTAGCTATAACTTGGCAGAGAGACACACGTGTGCCTATAACCTGGCAGAGAGACACACGTGTGCCTATAACCTGGCAGAGAGACACACGTGTGGCTATAACTTAGCAGAGAGACACACGTGTGGCTATAACCTGGCAGAGAGGCACACGAGTGGCTATAACTTGGCAGAGAGGCACACGTATGGCTATAACTTGGCAGAGAGGCACACATGTGCCTATAACCTGGCAGAGAGACACACGTGTGCCTATAACCTAGCAGAGAGGCACACGTGTGGCTATAACCTAGCAGAGGGACACACGTGTGGCTATAACCTGACAGAGAGACACACGTGTGGCTATAACTTGGCAGAGAGGCACACGTGTGGCTATAACCCGGCAGAGAGACACACGTGTGGCTATAACTTAGCAGAGAGACACACGTGTGGCTATAACCCGGCAGAGAGGCACACGTGTGGCTGTAACCTGGCAGAGAGGCACACGTGTGGCTATAACCCGGCAGAGAGGCACACGTGTGGCTATGACTTGGCAGTGTAGGTGTGAGGACTGTCTATAACATAGCAGAATATTGGCGTTTCCTCACATAGTGGTGTAAGGAAGCAGGCGAGAAGCGAGGACCTCAGTAATAATGTTCTAGTAACGTCCTGACATCTTGAGCACGACGGAACGACCCTTGAGCACGACGGAACGACCCTTGAGCACGACGGAACGACCCTTGAGCACGACGGAACGACCCTTGAGCACGACAGAAGGACCCTTTTGTATGATGGCGCGAACTTCAACCTTACCCTGAGGACCATGCTGAAGGACGGACTGTCGTGCTCAGGGGACTAACTAGCTGACCCAAGGAGTTAAGACATTCGAGGAAAATCGAAAAAGTTAATTTAGGTAAAAACTATCAAACTTTTCTGATCACATCAAGTTACAACATATATATATATATATATATATATATATATATATATATATATCTACATATATATATATATATATATATATATATATATATATATATATATATATATATATATATATATATATATGTATACATATATATATATATATATATATATATATATATATATATATATATATATATATATATATATATATATATATATATATATATTCTTTTTTTTTCTTTCAAACTGTTCGCCATTTCCCGCATTAGCAAGGTAGCGTTAAGAACAGAGGGCTGGGCCTCTGAGGGAATATCCTCACCTGGCCCCCTTCTCTGTTTCTTCTTTTGGAAAATTAAAAAAAAACAAGAGGGGAGGATTTCCAGCCCCTCGCTCCCTCCCCTTTTAGTCACCTTCAACGACACGCAGGGAATACGTGTGAAGTATTCTTTCTCCCCTATCCCCAGGGGTAGATATATATATATATATATATATATATATATATATATATATATATATATATATATATATTTTTTTTTTTTTTTTTTTATACTTTGTCGCTGTCTCCCGCGTTTGCGAGGTAGCGCAAGGAAACAGACGAAAGAAATGGCCCAACCCCCCCCCATACACATGTATATACATACGACCACACACGCAAATATACATACCTACACAGCTTTCCATGGTTTACCCCAGACGCTTCACATGTCTTGATTCAATCCACTGACAGCACGTCAACCCCGGTATACCACATTGCTCCAATTCACTCTATTCCTTGCCCTCCTTTCACCCTCCTGCAAGTTCAGGCCCCGATCACACAAAATCTTTTTCACTCCATCTTTCCACCTCCAATTTGGTCTCCCTCTTCTCCTCGTTCCCTCCACCTCCGACACATATATCCTCTTGGTCAACCTTTCCTCACTCATTCTCTCCATATGCCCAAACCATTTCAAAACACCCTCTTCTGCTCTCTCAACCACGCTCTTTTTATTTCCACACATCTCTCTCACCCTTACGTTACTTACTCGATCAAACCACCTCACACCACACATTGTCCTCAGACATCTCATTTCCAGCACATCCATCCTCCTGCGCACAACTCTATCCATAGCCCACGCCTCGCAACCATACAACATTGTTGGAACCACTATTCCTTCAAACATACCCATTTTTGCTTTCCGAGATAATGTTCTCGACTTCCACACATTCTTCAAGGCTCCCAGAATTTTCGCCCCCTCCCCCACCCTATGGTCCACTTCTGCTTCCATGGTTCCATCCGCTGCCAGATCCACTCCCAGATATCTAAAACACTTCACTTCCTCCAGTTTTTCTCCATTCAAACTCATCTCCCAATTTACTTGACCCTCAACCCTACTGTACCTAATAACCTTGCTCTTATTCACATTTACTCTTAACTTTCTTCTTCCACACACTTTATCAAACTCAGTCACCAGCTTCTGCAGTTTCTCACATGAATCAGTCACCAGCGCTGTATCATCAGCGAACAACAACTGACTCACTTCCCAAGCTCTCTCACCCACAACAGACTTCATTCTTGCCCCTCTTTCCAAAACTCTTGCATTCACATCCCTAACAACCCCATCCTTAAACAAATTAAACAACCATGGAGACATCACACACTCCTGCCGCAAACCTACATTCACTGAGAACCAATCACTTTCCTCTCTTCCTACACGTACACATGCCTTACATCCTCGATAAAAACTTTTCACTGCTTCTAACAACTTGCCTCCCACACCATATATTCTTAATACCTTCCACAGAGCATCTCTATCAACTCTATCATATGCCTTCTCCAGATCCATAAATGCTACATACAAATCCATTTGCTTTTCTAAGTATTTCTCACATACATTCTTCAAAGCAAACACCTGATCCACACATCCTCTACCACTTCTGAAACCACACTGCTCTTCCCCAATCTGATGCTCTGTACATGCTTTCACCCTCTCAATCAATACCATCCCATATAATTTACCAGGAATACTCAACAAACTTATACCTCTGTAATTTGAGCACTCACTCTTATCCCCTTTGCCTTTGTACAATGGCATTATGCACGCATTCCGCCAATCCTCAGGCACCTCACCATGAGGCACCTCACCATGAGTCATACATACATTAAATAACCTTACCAACCAGTCAACAATACAGTCAGCCCCTTTTTTAATAAATTCCACTGCAATACCATCCAAACCTGCTGCCTTGCCGGCATTCATCTTCCGCAAAGCTTTTACTACGTCTTCTCTGTTTACCACATCATTTTCCCCAACCCTCTCACTTTGCACACCACCTCGACCAAAACACCCTATATCTGCCACTCTATCATCAAACACACACACATATATATATATATATATATATATATATATATATATATATATATATATATATATATATATATATATATATATATATATATATATAAGAGGAGCAAACGGGAGCGTGATGTGTTAGATTCTCGTGTAGGTGTATTGTTTATGATAATATATGTTCATTTACTGTTCACTGTAGTGGCTGGCGTGGTAACATGAGTCATGGGCCGAAGGTTACTTATTCACACGTTATAAAGGAAGGAACGTTTGACACTGATGGTAATGGTGGACTTATATGTGTGACTTTTGATGATAGATATTACAGGGTATTCTTAGCTCTTCATATTTATTTTTCAGTTTTAAAAATGTTTATCTTGAATATTACTATCATCATTATCAGCCAATATTATCATATATATATATATATATATATATATATATATATATATATATATATATATATATATATATATATATTTGCCTGGCTATAAGCACCGGAAACATTATTCACAGGTTCTCGCTGACGCTTCCTAATTCAGTGAATAAAACGAAAAAATATGCTTGAGTGATAAGTAAAACTAGGCAGTTATAGTATATGTATGGACTATAGAGTCTATGTTAAATCTATCCAACTTAGAATCTATATACAAAGTTGTCTTATGATGTACATAGAACTTTTTTCTCTCTGTTGTGTAAAATTTGTTACGTATTTTTGTGTCTGTGTGATGAACCTTGTGTACAGTTCGTGTGTGTGTGTGTGTACACCTGTGTGCCGCTGGGAGCTTCTGAGGGTGTGTGGGAGGTGCAGTGAGGTGTGTAGCCTCGCTGTATAGCTCTATGATCTAAAGTGATGATGTTCCATCTCGTTAATTAGGAACCATGTAACCCCATGGACACGACGCTCCAACATTTCAACACGATAACATGATCTTTCAGTACCACATAACTACCTTAAGCGTGATTGTGCGACCCTTGGGTATGATTCCTAAGGGTCAGGTCAAGGTCTGGGTCATCATCCATGGGTCGTGCTCACAAGGTACACTGTTATGTTAAAGGATCAGAATGTTAGGGTCGGGCGGGGAGGTCAGTATATAAAGTATAAAGTATATATAAACTTTATAAAGCATATATAAACAATTTTAGTGGCAAATTTTTTTCTGTAAATACATGTACGTCATATCTTACAACACTTGAACACATTCACACACACACACACACACACACACGCATTACTGATGGTAATTTGTCCCTGGTGTTAGATGAATTATAATTAACAGAATTAATCATTCTTTCAAAATATATTTACCCAAGGATGTTTGACACCACCTTCAGAAGCTACCATTGTCGTTGACATAGATTGTCTGCTTTTATACTAAAAGTAGAGATTATGACTCATGTGTTGCCTGAAGATTATAAACATCATAATGTTTTTTAAAGTTTGCCCAAGACTCCAGCCACTGAAGATCTCCATGAGGCGTACCATGAATATCTCTCATGTTACTGAATATCAGTTCGTGACAAGACATTATGTAATATGAGACTGTAACAAGCGAATAACACAAGCTGGTGTCGTGACACGAGTCGGTATAGCAGCCATTGGCGTAAGATATATTGAAATCCATGTTTGTTACTTGAGGTAACTCTCCATAATCTCTGGTGACGAGACAATTACTGTATCTTGCTGGAGATAGTAACATCAGGTAACAAGTGTAATAAACTTACACCCGCTGGTGACTGTAATATTACAGAGACACAAGTTCCTCATCAGACCAGAATGGTTGCAAAACCTTACTACACGTATCATGACAATAGTAACACCAGCTATGGACGGTACCAGTGGAGATATACAAGCTGTACACGATAAAAGTGGAGCTGAACGAACTATAGAAAATAAGCAGCGAAGATTTACGAGTTATAGACGATGAAAGTGGACTTGAACGAGCTATACAAGATATAAGTGGAGTTATACGAGATATAGATGATAGGAGAGGAATTAGACGAGTTATAGACGTTATCAGTGAAATTACGCACTTTACAATACGTACCAATATGTTTGAAGTGGTGATGTGAACACTGCTGATAATGATGGTGATGGTGATGTGAACACTACAGATAATGATGGTGATGGTGATGTGAACGCTACAGATAATGATGGTGATGGTGATGTGAACACTGCTGATAATGATGGTGATGGTGATGTGAACACTGCAGATAATGATGGCGATGGTGGTGAGAACACTACAGATAATGTTGGAGATGGTGATGTGAACACTGCAGATAATGTTGGAGATGGTGATGTGAACACTACAGATAATGATGGAGATGGTGGTGAGAACACTGCAGATAATGTTGGAGATGGTGTTGAGGAGAAACTTAGTGATAAACATGAAGACAGAAGGCGGCAGAAGACTTGGCACAATCCAGTTAAGAGACGTAAGAAGTAGGTAGTGTGGTCATGCTTGCGTCACCTTACATGATGTACAGCTAGATGGAGGAGCGTCGGGTGCCATAGTTTCCACTTGGTAAATTCGCATGGTGAGGTTTCTGAGCTACATCATAGAAGATGTGAAGCATTCCTTGAAGCACGAAGGTACATTTGCTCACGACAGTGTGGCCTTTGATCGTGACTTTACGATCCTTGGATATGGTTGCCTGACCTTTGACATGACCCTTAGAGATAAGATCAAAGGTCAGTCCATCATACCTAGAGATGGTCCCGTCCTTCTCAAGGATAGCACCGGCGTGATACAGCTTTACGATGAGGAAGTCAGCGCATATCATTCTCAGGTTTGTCTTGTTGGTTGAACTGGAAATACTGCAACGGTTAATCTACCCAGCAATAACATCCTCCTCAGCGCTGATATCAGAAACAACAAGAGGAAACGCATTACTTAGGGTAAAAAAAATGAGTCTATCATATTCATATAAACCATGTAAATAAGTCTAGCCATTGAGCCTCTGTATGAACTCAGGCTATGGTAGTATCATAGGATCTTTTCCCCTGATTGTGGGTCGTGTTTGGTTGTCCTCTATCCCGTCCACGACACAGTGTCGTGGAGACAAGATTAGCTAGGCAAGTATCATGGGACGGCAGGAAAGAAAATAAACTCTCTGTGTAACACTAATAAAGCTTTTGGTGCAGTATGAATACTAGTTTTCTTGTTATACTTGTAACCTAATTATCAGAAACAAAGAAAAAATATTTTACTATGCTCTAAACTAATGCTTACTTTTGTATCAAAAAGATACTTTCTTACAACAAGTATTTTGTCTTCCTGGTAAAGTCTCTATGTAGAGTCTTTTACAGGTCGACGGTGATCTTTCACCAGTACATGTAAAAAGATGAGTTCCACGCCTACTTCGGGGCAGCATATGTGCGTTGCATATGTGAAAAAGTAAAAATGAAACTTACCAGCAAAGTCTCAGATGAAAGACCAGAGACATCCATGGGCAAGTACCGAGGAGCGACTTCTGAAATCTGACAATAATGATATACAAACCACCTGGACGGGCTGCTGGTTATGTGATTCCACAAATAGATGAAGCCTGTCTCAGTTTTAGTTAGAATGTCATGGTGAATGAATAATGATCCACGTACAATGAATACTGAGATTCATCTACAGTTTCTTTTATTTATAACTTCTCTCGAAAAACACTAATATGAAATCTAGAATAGAGTATGAAAAATTCACTAACGTCTGCAAAGAGGACATTTTCAGTTGCTGAGATGAAAATCAAATAAAACGAAACGGATGACGAAGTCAAGTCTGATAGAGTATATCTATTGCTGCATGAAAAGTTTGGTGTTGGGCTAAATGACTAATGCCTTAGCAAGTAAGACTATAAGAATCCTCATCTTGCTTAGAAAACTTTTCAATGGCAAATTCTTAAGGCTGATCACATGTTCTATTTAAAGTCAGACACACCATTTCTTTCAGTGCATGTCTGAGAATTCCAGAAACACACGCAAGAAAGTGCGTAAGTTCGATCCAGTATGTTGTTCTGTGTTTGCAAGTTACAGTAAGTTGAGCTGAGGTACGATAGCATACCAAGGCTGAAACAATTGTTGTAATATCCAATTTGTGTCTTCCAACTGAGATGAGGGTAAATGGTGGCATCACCAGAGATAAGAGCCCGATGCGACACCCTGTCAAAAACTTGGGTTATATCAGAGGCATCTACGTAAGATTCTCTAAAATTTTTCAGTAATGATGATCAAATATTAGTAAGATAGGAAAAAACATCACCTGTGGATTTTACCACAGAGAAGCCATACCGGTGATCAGATAGATTGAGATTCAAGATGTTTAAGGATATGAGAGTTGCGAAGGGATTCAGAGTTTTGGAAATGGTAGATGACAAAGTAATAGGACGATAGTTGGAGGGGTCAGAACGGTCATCCTTCTTAGCGATGGGATGTATCAACGCAAGCATCCAAGGAGAAGGAAGAGTTTTGGTTTTAAAAGAGAAATGAAACAGACGAGCAAGCACAGGTGCAACTTCAGAGACACGCTCTTTCAGTACACGGGGATGGATGCCACCAGGACTATGAGCCTTGCTTGTGCCCAGAAAAAGAGGCGGTTTTTGGATAATTCGAAAAGAGATTACGGGAAGGGGCATGAGATTAGTAAGAGGAGCATTAGGGGGTGAAGGAATGTGAGGGTCATCCAAGGTGGAGGTAGAGGAGAAATGGAAACCAGAGTTCCTTTGTCTATGAGAGAGACAGTTATAGTACCGTCAGAAGAGAAAAGTGAAAGAAAGATAGAGCGACAGAAGTTGTTGGCGATGCCCTTTGAAAAGATGGTGTTACTCATCACTGTGGACGGTGAAAAGCAGGAAGTTGTGGATGAATAGATGATGAGTTAAGTCATAAATCAGATTATTCTCATCCACTTGATTATGTGAACAAAGAGTGAAAAACTAATTCTCAGGATCTGGACAGATTTATCATATTACGACCCGAGAAAATTTAATCAAGCCAATAATTACATCACAGACCTGTGTCCATCCTGTCTCTGCAAGGCCAGAGTTTATTGATTTTATTTCCCTAATCGATGGATATGAGCACTGTCTTTATGGTCGAGTCTGGTGATAAAGAACTCACGGTTGTTAGGGCTCATTCTATGAAATATGCATATATATATTTCTCAAAATTAATTGACAGGGATAAGTTTCTTCTGTACCACAGAACCATCGATACAACTATTTACGAACATCAAAGACATATTGATCATCAATATATCACTCATCCAGCTCAGAACAGTAAAGACCTAAAGGAAGATAGGCGTCAGAATATTAACACCAAATCAAGACATGTTGGAGAGGTGGAAACATCAAAGTCAGTTTCAGTGTAGGGTTATCCTTACGAACTTATCAAACTAAAAACACGAGAAAAATGTTTTTTCGAATGTACAGAACTGATCTTATTGTTTCACCAGGGCAAAACTGTTAATGAATTTATTATATTTCTATGGAATAATGATACTTCATATTTACCAAAGATTGTATGAGATTCATTTACAACGGTGCCTTTCGTCTCAACTGTCAGAGAACCAATCACTTTAGAAATAACCCATCGTAACGTATTTATGAAAAAGCTCATCACTAAAACGCTGACACTGGTAAGGTTATCATCATACAAAACTATTGACAAGACCACGTTTAGTAACTAGCTGGGCTCAGAACTACTGAATCTATAGTTTTCATGATAGGGTAACGATGCTGAACACGTCATTGCTTCTTCAGACGTTATCATTTACGCTGAACACGCTGACAGGTCAGCTCGGAATAAACAGGTACGTGAAGAAGAACAATATCTGACCTGTTGATAGATATCTGCCCCTGACATGCTGGGGTCGAGGTGCATCGTACAGAGGTGTCATAATCCTTTCCTCGTACTTATACAACACAGAAGAGCAGGAGGCGACGGATGCTGTCGTACAGGCAACATTATCATCACAGTTATGGGTAAGTTTGTACATAATAGAGGCAGACGTTACTTACTTCCTGTGACTCACTTCCCCACATCTCCGGGGAAATATGGTAGACTTTAGTTAGAGATGTTTTGGTCGGGCTCTTTCAACCCCTTCAGGATAACGGTACGATCCTTAAAGGCTCAGGTTCAAGGTCAAGCTGTCATACCGGTTCGTACCGTCGTATCCAAAGGTCGTAATGCCCTGTACCGATATGGTCAAGATATGAACATATCACAGGAAGGCGTCCGATGTTCCCCGCACACAACGCTAGTTCATTTCTCCCTCACAACCACGTGACACCTAAACAGAAAATGGAAACTAAAACATTTGACATCGACCGAAGACAAGAGGAAACGCGTCCTAATATCATCAAAAGGAATGTTTGATATCGTAATTGAATTGCCATGAACGTTTAATTCTGGCCGCTGGCAACGGTGATGGCGCAAGAAATATTACTGTAGCTGGGAACTTAATAACTTGTCTTTTTTTATCAGTGTTGGCTGGTGTCCTGCGCTGGTAATGAGGCAACGTGACGTTCCCAACACCTTCCTATCTGCTTGATTAATGATGGCTATAATGAACAAGTTAGTAATTGTGGCTTTGAAGGGTCTTCCACTTGTTAGTCTGTCTCTGCTCCGTTGCTCATAAAAATCATTAAGAGAGAGAGAGAGAGAGAGAGAGAGAGAGAGAGAGAGAGAGAGAGAGAGAGAGAGAGAGAGAGAGAGAGAGAGAGAGTTATCATGAAGATAAACCTCGAAGAGTTATTCGTGACTTACGAGATATATATCATCCTCTACATATGTAAATGGTGGGACATTCAACAATCCTTTTGATAACCAAAGAAAAAAATGCAACACGTACAAGTAGAATTAGATCCAACCGTTTGGTAATATGTAGCGATACCTATGTCATATAATCCTATCATGAAGAATACTAAAAACAAAGGTATAAAGTGAAGGATTATGAAATTGTCTGTCATATCATATCGCACTTCAGTAGTTCATATAATTTTATTTAACATGTAATTTTCCTATAAAGGGAGGGTTAGGGGGAGGGGGGGGATGTGGTTAAGGGGTTTGCGGGGTGGCATTTGGCCTGGGTAGCTAGATGAGTCGCTTCTTGATAATTCTTTCAAAATGATTTGGTTGATGATAGGATGGGCTTTAAAGTTGCTTGGGGACAAATTAGAGTTCTTAGCATTAACAATTAAGACATTTAATGACATTGCGGGTAGCGTAATCAGCAGAAGCGTATAAGTGGATTTTTAAGGTTTACAGAGTGATCGTTTTCATGAAAGTGTTTAGCGATCGCATTCTTGTGATCATCGCTGCGTACTGAATGGCTGTGCCAATAGCGTCTCTCAGTTACAGTTTTTCCGGTCTGGCCGATGTATACGTCTCTACATGCCTTACATTTGACGGCTTAAACACACCCAATTTTTGGATGGTTTGGCCATCTTTTGATTAAGGTCATAGTGATAGTGTTATTGTACTGGAAGGCAACATTAAAAGCACTTTTCTTCTTGTACCTGTTTTACATTAGCTAAGTTGGGGAATAGAGCAACACTAAACATCTAAACCCATCATCGTTGGAGCGTTTCTGTTTCTAGATGCATAGAATGTCTTCCTAGCTTACCAGTAAGCCTTGTTCGCAAACCAATTAGAATAACATAACTGCCTAAAGATATGTCTTATATGACTACATTTGCCTACCATGCTTATGGCATCACATACCCGAAATGCTTTTAAAACATAATTACAGACATATTTACAGGAGAATCATATACTGAAAAATAATGAATATAGCCCTCAGAGTTGGTTGACTTCTTGTATATCTTAAAGGACAAGTGATTAGATTCTATGGTTGTCAACACATCAAGAAACGATAGCTTCCCTTCTTTTTTCCTATTCAATTTTGAATTTGGTGGTGGGGTGGATGTTACTTAATTCATTAAAGAAAACGTTACAATCTTGGGAAGATGGCCATAAGGACCACACATCATCAACGTATCTAAACTAGACTCGGAAAACATTGTTGGAAACACAAAGTTCTACTAATTCAATGAAAGTTTTTATGAGCATCGGCGATTGACGAACACAAGGATATCGGTCCGATAATACGCTTCAACAATCCGACAACATGTTCGCTCGCCATGAACAACAATATGGTTAGTCGCTCTGGAAGTTTGAATCGTACCGATGTGGTATATGAGTACCGATGCAATGCTGGGGACTGTCGCTCCACTTACAAGAGGATGGAATCAAACATCATGAACAAAAGCGTAGAACGAGACTAACGAAGGAGCGTATGGTGAATAACATCAAAATCATTATTAATTGCAGTGATCAGAGGAAACTACAGATATTAGAGAGAAAGCACCTGCCATCAACGTCCAAACAAAATTAACCACCGCATTACAGCTCTGTGATGGCCCGCCGAGGACGTAGACCTAATGACGTTTTAGGACGGATAGGACACGTCATTGACCCGCCACAAGATACCGAGGCGACCATTTCTGGATAGCAGGAACGCGGAACTGACCAACCCAGTCCTGGGTAACGAAGGTCAGAGAGAATCAGACGAGCCCAACCTGACCTCAGCTCCACATACGAACATTAACTCTCGCTTGGCCCTACTTAGAGAATTTAATGACTGAATTTCTATATCCCAACCTCGTGTAATATTGTTCTCTGTTTCCTAAACTGTAAGTTTTTCTGTATTTCTGTTTCCATAGTTTGTATCTAGGTTGTAACTCATACTGTCCTTCATGATACTGTTAATTTGTTTCGCGTCTAGTGTTTTCCCTTACTCTTATGTGCTATGTGCTGTGTTTTTTCTGAGTGTTCTTTTATATTTTGTTTTTGCGTTTTACATATCATATCCAAATTTTGTTTCGCAGTTTTTTCTCATTTTGCAGATTCCTGACGATGCCTATGTGAAATATATGGATAACTATGGACAACTGGTGTTTGAGCACCCATCTAATGGTAGAATAATGCTAAGAAAATTAGAGAACATAAGAGAGAAGATTGATAACTAAACGTGCTGTCATATTCAATTCCATGTGCATATATACACGTATTCCCTGCGTGTCGTAGAAGGCGACTAAAAGGGGAGGGAGCGGGTGGCTGGAAATCCTCCCCTCTCGTTTTTTTTTTAATTTTCCAAAAGAAGGAACAGAGAAGGGGGCCAGGTGAGGATATTCCCTCTAAGGCCCAGTCCTCTGTTCTTAACGCTACATCGCTAATGCGGGAAATGGCGAATAGTATGAAAGAAAAAATATATATATATATTTATATATATATATATATATATATATATATATATATATATATAAATATATATTTATATATATATATATATATATATATATATATATATATATATATATATATATATATATATATATATATATATATATATATATATATATATATATATATATAAATATATATTTATATATATATATATATATATATATATATATATATATATATATATATATATATATATATATATATATATATATATATATATATATATATATATATATATATATATATATATATATATATATATATATATATATATATATATATATATATTCAAAGATGCACACTGCTAGGAGTATTTTCTTTGCTCTTCCCTGGGAAGCTCTTCAAACTTTGCCACATTTGTTGGGATATAAAAAGAGAAACGACAGACCGGAAGTAGCAGGAAAGAGAAGTATATTCATCTCTTCAGCAATATCTTGCAATACTCACCTGTCATTAATCAAAACCCAGGCAGGGGTTCCTTGCATCACATCTTGAATGGTAGATCCATAGCAAGGAGGATTAAAGGAATGGGAGAGATCCTAGGTTCTGTGGATGTGAAGGCTATAGCAGTGAGACCTGACGGTAGACAAGGTCGCCCTAGGGATCTAAGGAGAAGGGAAATGCCCTGGGTTATGTGGGGCAGGAGTAGTGCTGATGGTGGAGTGGGGCGTGAGCTTGGCTAGGGCGCCAGGGGAATACAAACCATGCCATGACCCAGCTGTAAATCCTCTCTTTATGGCCCCTTAGAGTGGCATCGAACATATTGAGCCGCACCCCCGGCCTGCCTTCCCCTCCACACACTCCTTCCCTCCACCATCTACTCCATCCCTCCACACATTCCTTCGCTCCACCATCTACCCCATCCTTCATACAACCCTTCCCTTCATCATCTACTCCATCCCTCCACACATTCCTTCCCTCCACCAAATACCCCATCCCTCCACACATTCCTTCCCTCCACCATCTACTCCATTCCTAAACATATTCCTTCTCTCCACCATCTACTCTATCCCTCCAACATCCCTTCCCTCCACCATCTGCTCAATCCCTCCACACACACACACACTCCTCTTATCGCTCCATCTTACCTGTTCGAGATCTCCAGCATCCTTTCCCCATATTCCCACTTCTCGACTCAAATGAACGGAGACTCCTCCCCTCCCCCTCGCCTCTATCACCCCCCTCGTACTCCATGGCACTCCCACCTAACTATCGTCCAATAGTCCCTATCTTACCCAGTAATCTTTCGATCCTTCCTCATTCCTTCGTCTCCTTATGAGACCTTCTGTTCTTCCATGTATTTATCAGTTTCTCACACGCTGTTCCATCTCTTTCCATCCTTTCTCCACCCTCTCCACTCTCTCCACTCCTCCTCTACTGTCCTCTTTTCCGTCCAACCTATCTTTGTCTTTCCTGTAGCTCCCATAATCTCTTCCTGCTCTCCTTTCCCATCTCACACTCTCCGTCTTCCAGTCTTCCTCTCTCTCTCTCTCTCTGGTCTTCCCCAACTCTCTACGTATCTTCTCCATCCTCCACACCGATTTCTTACATTCCTTTCCCCACCTGTACTACAACATCCTTGAACCCTCTCCTTCTTTCTCTTTCGCACACAGCTCTTTCCATCCTCAACTCTTTCCGTCCATCCTTGATTCTCCATATCCACAATTCCTTCCCTCCCTGTAAGCCCTCTCTCCTCTTCCTCCTCCCCTCTGCACTCTCTCCGCATTCCTCCCTGACACCCGCCTCCCCAGCATCAGTGTCTGTCGAGAAATCTTTTATCTCTGAAGCTTTTCTGCTGGGAGCCGTGTGGTTAGGAGAGATCCTGAAAGGACGGGAAATGTGGGAATGAGGCTCAAAGGGAAAGAATGTTTGGATAAATAAACAACAAAAGGCGAGGATTATCAAAAAGGGAAAGAAAAAGAAGAAAAAAGAAAAAAGCTGTTAACGATAACTACAAGCATCCATAAAGGACCTAAATTAAAGAGACTAGTTTAATGAGATTCTTAAGAGTGTTACTACTTAGTGAGTGTTATCAGCCCATATAAATATATATATATATATATATATATATATATATATATATATATATATATATATATATATATATATATATATATATATATATATATATATATATATATATATATATATATATATATATATATATATATATATATATATATATATATATATATATATATATATATATATATATATATATATATATATATATATATATATATAAGGTAGCATTACCAGCAACAAGGTAAGGCGAAGATACCTTCAAGATTATTAGAATCAATTACGTGGAAGTGATGAAGGTCATAGCGGCAGTAAGCCCGTACAAAACATCATGGCCCAGATGGCACCTCGGTGAGTGATCGGAGACGCTTTTCAGAATATTGGTGATACTGTATAAGTCTCCCTCAACAAAGGGTGATATTCCATCAGGATGGAATGGAGACAATGTTGTACCAAGATCCAATAAAAACACATATGAAGCAGCCCTGGATTTTTATGAGTGAATGAGAAATATCCTAGGGAAAGGAGATGAGTGAGTGGATCGCATTTTCGTGCTTTTTCACAGGACCTACGTATGATCCGATCCCTTACAGAGGACCAACAATGATGATGCTAATCATCCAAACTGGGGTCAGAGGAGGGCTACTCAGCTGGATTAACAGCTGTCTGATTGGGAGGGAAGAGGAAACACATGCCAGTCCCAGTAGGGGCTCATCACCACCCCTGGTCTGCGTAGATGTTTATCCAAACGAAGTGGATTCCTATCTGAATGTTTCTTGTTGATGCTGAATATATGCGAGATGTGCAGCACAGCAGGAACAGCGAGATGTTACAAGTAGATATAGACAAGAACAAAAGGATCATGGAATCTGATCATGAGAATATAGATTCATAAAGTCAGTAAGTGGCTAAACCAGACCAGGTGATGTGTTAACATATCTCGGGAAATAACTCCCAGGAGTTGAAACTCGGGAAAGACCTGTGAGTTGACGACTTGTCGATGTTGTCAGCAGAACAGGAGTGAAGGATCATGAGGGAAGCAAACTATACACACAACCTTCAGGTTACACAGCTTTATGATATACAGACACGCACTACACTCGTCCTTACTGAAATGTATGGCAACAGTCTGGTCTTCTCCTTGGATGAACCTCATGATATTGGTGGAAAACTTCTGAAGGATTACAACTTGACTGATACCGGGTAACAACAACAACAACAACAACAACAACAATGATGTGAGACAGACAGACACATAACTTAAATGGTTGTCTGGACGTGGGAAGGGGGATAGATGCTCTCCTGACACCGATCGCCTTAAGGGCCAACATCCGGTTGACTTGCCCGCGTTATAAAGCTTTACGCGTCATCAACATTTTATTCCCCAGTAATTTAGACTCGGGAGGCCACGTTAACCGGTCCTTTAAATTTTATGGTGATCCGTCCGCTGGCTGGCGGGGCGTCTCTTGACACCTGCACCCCTCACATCGCCTCCATCCTTCTTCGTGTATATATATATATATATATATATATATATATATATATATATATATATATATATATATTATCCCTGGGGATAGGGGATTAAGAATACTTCCCACGTATTCCCTGCGTGTCGTAGAAGGCGACTAAAAGGGGAGGGAGCGGGGGGCTGGAAATCCTCCCCTCTCGTTTTTTTTTTTTAATTTTCCAAAAAAAGGAACAGAGTGGGGCCAGGTGAGGATATTCCAAAAAAGGCCCATCCTCTGTTCTTAACGCTACCTCGCTAACGCGGGAAATAGCGAATAGTTTAAAAGAAAGAAAAGATTTGTATGTAGCATTTATGGATCTGGAGAAGGCATATGATAGAGTTGATAGAGATGCTCTGTGGAAGGTATTAAGAATATATGGTGTGGGAGGCAAGTTGTTAGAAGCAGTGAAAAGTTTTTATCGAGGATGTAAGGCATGTGTACGTGTAGGAAGAGAGGAAAGTGATTGGTTCTCAGTGAATGTAGGTTTGCGGCAGGGGTGTGTGATGTCTCCATGGTTGTTTAATTTGTTTATGGATGGGGTTGTAAGGGAGGTAAATGCAAGAGTCCTGGAAAGAGGGGCAAGTATGAAGTCTGTTGGGGATGAGAGAGCTTGGGAAGTGAGTCAATTGTTGTTCGCTGATGATACAGCGCTGGTGGCTGATTCATGTGAGAAACTGCAGAAGCTGGTGACTGAGTTTGGTAAAGTGTGTGGAAGAAGAAAGTTGAGAGTAAATGTGAATAAGAGCAAGGTTATTAGGTACAGTAGGGGTGAGGGTCAAGTCAATTGGGAGGTGAGTTTGAATGGAGAAAAACTGGAGGAAGTGAAGTGTTTTAGATATCTGGGAGTGGATCTGTCAGCGGATGGAACCATGGAAGCGGAAGTGGATCATAGGGTGGGGGAGGGGGCGAAAATTTTGGGAGCCTTGAAAAATGTGTGGAAGTCGAGAACATTATCTCGGAAAGCAAAAATGGGTATGTTTGAGGGAATAGTGGTTCCAACAATGCTGTATGGTTGCGAGGCGTGGGCTATGGATAGAGATGTGCGCAGGAGGATGGATGTGCTGGAAATGAGATGTTTGAGGACAATGTGTGGTGTGAGGTGGTTTGATCGAGTAAGTAACGTAAGGGTAAGAGAGATGTGTGGAAATAAAAAGAGCGTGGTCGAGAGAGCAGAAGAGGGTGTTTTGAAATGGTTTGGGCACATGGAGAGAATGAGTGAGGAGAGATTGACCAAGAGGATATATGTGTCGGAGGTGGAGGGAACGAGGAGAAGAGGGAGACCAAATTGGAGGTGGAAAGATGGAGTGAAAAAGATTTTGTGTGATCGGGGCCTGAACATGCAGGAGGGTGAAAGGAGGGCAAGAAATAGAGTGAATTGGAGTCATGTGGTATACAGGGGTTGACGTGCTGTCAGTGGATTGAAGCAAGGCATGTGAAGCGTCTGGGGTAAACCATGGAAAGCTGTGTAGGTATGTATATTTGCGTGTGTGGACGTGTGTATGTACATGTGTATGGGGGGGGGTTGGGCCATTTCTTTCGTCTGTTTCCTTGCGCTACCTCGCAAACGCGGGAGACAGCGACAAAGTATAAAAAAAAAAAAAAAAAAAAAAAAAAAAAAATATATATATATATATATATATATATATATATATATATATATATATGGAGGGCTGGAAATCCTCCACTCTCATTTTTTTTTTTTTAAATTTCCAAGAAAGGGAACAGAGATGGGGGCCAGGTGAGGATATTCACTCAAAGGCCCAGTCCTCTATTCTTAACGCTACCTCGCTAATGCGGGAAATGGCCAATAGTATGAAAAGAAGAAAAAAAAAAAAGAATATGACTTATAATCTCATTCTATGTTTGATGATCTTTTTCCCTCCTAGAGCTTACTTATAAACACAGGTTCGATAAACAGAGACACAGTACACTTACTGACACATACTAACTGAATGACGTTTGAAATTTCGGAGTTATACCTCATACTAGACAGTTTTTAAGAATTATGACAAAGTACTCTGAAGCCATGAACCCCCAGTCACTGATCATTTAGCTTAACCGTTCTGTAACACACATGACTGCATGATGTACCTTTACTGAAGTAATATAACGCTGCCACACGTAATGTTCCTGAATATGTCCAGTATATCCAGTTCCCTTGACCTATGGACATGTTTAATTTGCTCCTCATCTGTCGCATCCTTTCACAGACGATGTTAAGGACATGATTACTGAGAGCACACGATGATGCGCCAGTTTTCAGTAGTAATTCAACCTGATCATGAAGCTCGCATGATCACGCCGGTCACTCTCATCATGAAGTTATCTTCAGTCATTGTCACAATCGATCTTGTGACAACATATCTTACTGTATTATTAATAAAGATGTGCCTGTATATCTTATGATGTCATTTTTATTTTGAACGTATTTCGGGGCTTATGTTGACATTAAATAGTCATACGTTGCAGTCAGTGTTCACTGGTTCGACTCGAGTTTCAAATCACTATCTGTTACAAGGAAATTTTGAGAGACACTGGGCATTGTTGATTAATAATACAACGATAATGGTGAAGTTGCAATTATTTGGTTTTATGTTGTTTGACCTTTTGTAGGTAAAGAAGATGTTTTAAGTAATAGATACTATATGGGGAGTTTAGTGGTATTAGGCAACTATTCTTTTCTGTTAAGAAGGGACGTAAGCCACCTAGAAGGTTGCCGGGAACGATCACCTTGGATACTCAGCTACAATAATTGTAGAGGGTTAGGTGCATGATGCATGTCAGATGTTAAGACTAGTTCGGTAGCTGAGCTCTAGTTAGACAGAAAGTCAGGCCAGCAGCAGCAGCAGCAGCAGCACGGTAGGTGTCCGGGCACCGCTTTAACCTACGTTGGTCGGTGACGGCAGTACTTCCCTCTATGGCTAGTGTCCTGCAGCCGTTACCATACTACCCAGACTATCTGACCCATCTAAACAAACATCAGAAAAGCAGAGTTTTCACATCTTTGATTTTTTATCAAGATAAAAGAGAACCTAACTTGGATACATTACGATATATGCTATCTAACAAACTGCAAACTAAAACGTAGAAGATAAATATATCAGTATGAAATGCTTTTAGTTCTCTGTTCTAGAACATTATATTGCACACACCATTGTCGAGTACCTGATTGTTCTGTTCTCTCGCGAATTTCAAATGCTCTTTGTGACACTGTCACGGGAATCATTTATTAGTTACTAGGTTAATACCATTGACTGAAGCTGGCCAGAATGTGATTTCCCTCACCCAAGTTACTGAAGAGGTCGACTCTGGAAACAACTATTCAGATTCCTTCCCAGCGATCGTGACAAATATCATATAACCTGAACAAGGAAAATAATGCAGCTCTGGGCCCCTACTTTACCTCCCAGAGAGAGTTGGTACCATTTCATACATAGATTGAAATTTTGACGTCCTTTTCACATGAAGAATTAACCTGTAGACACAGGAGTGAGCCTAGAATCTTGAAATTCAAGGCTAATTTTCTAACTACCAGCTTAAAACTTTTGAACGTAATTAGAGAGAAGAAATCATAAAGGATTCAGAATACATGAATCAGTGTTTGTGAAACCTGTTAGAAACTGTCAGTGATACTGGCAAGTTTTCAACAGGTGTTTCATGAGAAAACCAAGTTTAGTAACTATTCGTTGTGTATATAAATCCAACTTTGATGAAAAAAAGTAGTTCCAGTCACATTGCTTGAAATGATCTACATCATATTTAGAGTTGGATGTTGAATTAGGAAAATTTGATTACATTAGTAAGAGGATTACATGAATGTAGTTTTTTTCCTCAATGATATTTCATAATTGTAATATTAATTAGAATCATATTCATTGGTTTTTTCTGCTGAGCGAACGTATTTTACACAGAATTAACAAAGATTAAGCATTTCATATAGGAAGCCTCGCTGTCTGTAATGCTTTTTGTAAACTCTGATTATATAACCGTCGAAAAAGGTTATAGTCGAACAAAATATAAATTTTGAATATTAGCCAGTTACTGAAGCTTTAGGGATCCTCTCCACCCTTATTGTGTAATATAACAGGGGAGCAGGGAGCCAGCGGGGAGCAAGGAGTGGGAATGGGGAGGAGTGGGTGGGTGTTGAGTAGGGGGTGGGAGTGTGAAGCAAAGGGGTGGGTCTTGAGCAGTTGGTGGGTCTGGAACAGGCAGTATGAGTGTGTAGCTGTGGGTGAGTCTGCAACGGGCAGTGGGAATGTAGAGCTGTGGGTGGGTGAGGGACGGAGAGTGGGAATATGGAATAGCAGGAGTGAATATTGAGCAGTTGTGTGGCAAAGCAAATGGGATAGTGAGCATATATGGAATGGCAGGAGTATGGTAAAGAAAACGCGTGGCAACAGTCATATGTGGTAGTTACTGGGGGATGTGGGTCAGCAGGATGGTCAACAGAAACCAGGCGGCAGGGTGATCATTACTGTGGAGAACATGGGTTTACTGTGATGATATCGAAGCAAAGAAATCTTAGAGAATGAGTGGAATGGAAAATGTGGAGCAGTAGTGAGGAAAGTGAGTGAGCTGATCGGCTGACTGAGGAGTCAGTGGAGGATACAGAGCAAAGGTATGGCACACTGTGTACCAGACAGGTGGAGTAGAGGGGTGGAAATGGATGAGTTGAAGTGATAGCGTGGAGGGCGACCACTCAGCAAAGGTTGAGAGGCAAGGAATGGAGGGTATGAACACTGATACAGAGAACATGGCAGTCGGATGTATAGGAAGAATGTGTGTGTGTGTGTGTGTGTGTGTGTGTGTGTGTGTGTGTGTGTGTGTGTGTGTGTGTGTGTGTGTGTGTGTGTGTGTGTGTGTGTGTGTGTGTGTGTGTGTGTGTGTGTGTGTGTGTGTGTGTGTGTTCGTGTGTGTGATTACTTATTTGTAATTACCTATACGAAATTCTATATGCATATTTAACGTGCACTGGTTTCTCGCTTTTCAATTTTTCTCACCATACATTTTCTTCATCAGGTATAATGTGAATTAGACGTTCTATATTCATTTTCATTTTGATGTGGATGTGAGACGTTTGTGGCGCGCAAACACCTCTTGAATCACTTCACTTCAAAAAAACAAAAGAAATAAAATGAAGAGAAAGAGGAGCAGTTCGTACCTTGTAGTGTTACAGATGAAGCTGAGAACAAATGTCTTGAACTGGAACCCACGTCCTCTTGAAGTTCATGCGTGTCAGTGTAGTCGAGAGGAGTCAGATTCGGTAGGGAGATTCCCTCAGGTCTCTGTACCCGAGGGAATCAAGTGGAGGTGGAGAGTGAGGTCACATGTGGCGTAGAAGAGAACAGTAGTAGTATCCTGTCCTGTCATATACTTTGATGACTTATAATATTATCTGTAGTTTTGCAAGACTGACAGTGTTTTAGCTTTTCATGTTATCTGAGATACTGGCGAATGGGTTGAATATGTTGCTGTTACATATGTAATTCGGGACTTTCGTTTTGCAGGTAGGATATTAGGATATTAAGCGCAGAATGAGTTATGTGGCAGTCATACACATGAAGCTTATTATGAAGTTCACAGCTCTCAGCAAGGCAGAAGAATCTTGCAGACTTCATTGATAGATTTCAAAGGTTTAGTTTTCTCTGTGAAGTTTTTCCTTACATTGCAGTCATTGGTTTTCTTGTCCCTGGAGTAGATGACGGTGCTGAGTCGATCTTCTGGGATGCTGTGGGTGATATTCCTTGCTAATCATCTCATAATCAAAAACCCTTGAACTGAAATAGCAAGCTTGCCCCTACCTCATAGCTGAGCAACCTATGCTCACGCTTCCCCAACCCTTAACAAACAAAACACTACCTAAACATATAAACACCGAAATTACCCCACAAGCACCAAACTCCGGAACCTTCTTAAACTCTACCTCGTCAGACACGTTCCCAAGTGCGATTTATAATCTCCCGTCTACATTCTGAAGATCACTCATCCCAACAACATTGCAATCACCAGTTCAACAATTCAAGAACCATCAAGCCCACAGTGCAAGTAGCTCAAGCACTTGCTATTGTACTGCCCCGTATTCTCTTTACAGACAGACAGACACACACACTCACACACACACAATATCACTGCACCTTTGACATTTAGTTCTTGTATGGAATACTGTTCTGACAGTTAAGTTGCTGTAGCTACTCGTTTTGAATTAAGAAAGTTACACCTAAACAGTCCAACTTATCGTCTTGTACTCTAGCCTTAAAACTTGACCAGCTCACTGAACTACGCTGTTGGTTCTCTCTCCCTCCTCTGCAAATATTACCACAATTTCTACCCTTAAGACCTAGCTGCTATCATGTCTCTGTCACTAGTTAGACTCAGGTAAGCTTCTGTGAGGACATGGGCAATTCAAGGATCGACCAGCGTGACGCTTATTCCTTCGCCTTAACCTCACTTAATCTCATTTTTTTTCTAGCTATCAGGAACCGCTCCTGCCCAGTGGACACGTTTTTCACTACATGTAACGTTTAATGATATTTTGTTATTGCTTACATACGTTTCCCTTTTGGGTCTGGCCTCTCTGATGACTTGAGTCCGTAATTGATGCCTCTGAAAAGGAAAAATGATGTATATGAAATAATTGATTTTTAGTTGTACTTTGTTATGAGAATGAGGAACGACATTAAGAGGTAAACAACAGAATAAATGAAAATATCATGATGGTCGAGAAGTGTGAGGGCGAAGACATATTGTGGAGGGAGGGAGAATTAGAGATGGAGTTTGAGGGAATCAGAAATGATTGGTAGTGGAAAATGAGGTAATGAATAGCGTGAAAAACAAGAGAAGAGAGAACAAACAGAGGATGATGGCTGAGGGAGAAGCAAGGAATAAAGGAATGAAAGAACAGACCAGAGAGGACGAGGGGACCAGGCGATCGTGACGAAAGTCAACGAATCCGATTGTGATGGACAGAAATAACTGCGAGTGGCACATAGGATCCTCAGACAGCACAAGACATGATAGTCTGTGATGAGGATGCCTGATGGAGGACACCCATGGGGTGGATCAAGGGTGGACACACATGGGGTTGATCAAGAGTGGACACCCATGGGGTGGATCAAAGGTGAACACACATGGGGGTTGATCATTGGTGGACACCAATTGGGTTGATAAAGGATGGACACCCATGGGGTGGATCAAGGGTGGACACACATGGGGGTGGATCAAGGATGGACACTTGGGTGTGGATCATTGGTGGACACCCATGGGGTTGATCAAGGGTGGACACCAATGTGCTGAAGTACAGGATGTGCTACTACCCTGGGGTACACCTGCTAACACACTGCCAAAATTATCAGTGTTATCTGATAACCGCATCAGAGAGTTTAAAAAGAGTAAGCACAACATTAAGTGAATATCAGAATTTTATGAAAAATAAAAAGTCTAGGAACATCGTGTGGAAAAAAATATAGATGAAATAACAAAGAAAAGATCAGAAAAACTCGTCTATAATACTCACCGGAAGTGAAATATACAGTATAAGCAGAAAATCATTGAAAAATAAATGATATAACTATGCCAGAATAGCAGACGACTTATCAATACACCAGACATTATAAGATAAAGAATGTACACACTGTATGATAGAAATGCATATCAGTATAGCCAACTATGAGGTAAACCTCGACGTTGAGAGACAAGAGTGGCAAAAACGTGAGTGTATAAGATGGCAAAGACCCCATTGGAGGGGCCACCTGTGGAGTATACGGTATTTCAGGGAGTGTATATAGTATAATAGGGAGTGTATATGGAATATTAAGGAGTGCAAATGGTATGTTTGGGGATGTATATGGATATGGACGCCCGGGCGTAAAGGGAGAGAGCTGGAGAGTAATGAGTGAGAGAGGGGGAGATAAAAGGTCTTTATTGCTGTGGCCGCTCCCATGATCCCAACACATTCGCTCCCAACCCTGCAGTGTTCTACCTCTTCCCTGCTCCCCTGGTACGTCTGGGGAGAGGTTTCCTTGGGGAGAGTGTGTGGATCAGAAGTGAGTTAAGGGTGGGGTGTGAGGTAATGGTTAAGTGAGAGGTTAGGGTGAAAATACAGATTAAAATGAGATGGAAGGTTAGGTTGATGAAAAATGCTGGGGTGGGAGAAGAGGATGGGTTGAGGAAGGACGCTAGGATGAGGAAGGTTAGGATGAAATTAAAACGAGAGAGGTTAGGGTAGAATAGGGAAAGAGGAAGATTTGGGTTAGGTACAGTAAGGGTGAGAGAGTTTGAGGAATGGAGACCGCATTGGGTGATTTTAAGGTGAGAATAAGTTAGAGGTGAAATAAGGGGTAGGGGGAACCTGAGGTGGAGAATGATGGGGTGAGTTAGGGTTTAGGGATACTTAGGATGCAGAGTGGATCGGATGGAGCACAGTGAGGGGAGGAAATTAACAGGGGTGGAGAATATATTAGATAAAGTGAGAGGATGAATGTGGAAAAATTTATGGGTGGGGATGTCTGTGGGTTAGGAATGACTGGGACTTAGGGCAGGGTATTGTTGCAAGATTAAGGCATGGTGTACATACACAGGTGATTAGAGATCGATGGGGAGGTGGGGTTGAGCAGTGGGGAGAGTCTGGGTTGGACAGAATTTAGTAATATGGAGGCTGAGGATGTGCTTGGTGATGGGTACAGATGCCAGAGGTTGAAAGGGGTCTCTCAAGAGATTAGGAGAATGTGTGGAGGCTGAATCCACGTGTGAAGGTTGGAAATATGCGCTTTGAGGAGGAAAGAACATATATGGAGGGTGAAGGACGTCTGTGACGATTGGAAGGAGGGTATAAGTTAAAAAATGTATACGAAGTCTGAGAGTACGTTGAGTACGTGAGGGACATGGATGTTGGGAGTACGGAAGGGCGTTCGAAGAGCGTATATTGATAACGTGGTGATCGTAATTGTGATGTACTTGAAGTCATCAAACAGTTGGTACCAGCATCGAAAGTGAACAGCGTTCAACAACAGCGCCGGGAGCTGTCGCAGGAGGCAGACAGTGGTCAAAGCCGTCACCACAAATGACCCAGGGGTTGCGCTCAGCGCTCACAATTATACGTAGTCATCAAATGCTAATCCTTATTGTACCTGGACTCCAAAGGGCAGATCCTCCCAGGCCCACGTCTGTCTTGCCTGCTTGGTCTTCTTCCTTACTCAGTCACACAAGAGCAGCACACAAGAGGGGTAACCGGTGGGGAGGGAAGCAGCCTCGTCCCTCTCTCACTCTCTAACAAGGGCGCTAGAGACAATGATCCTCCAGATCTCTCCATCCTTCATAGATATAGCAGTAATGGTCAGGGCTCGATTACTGGACAGTGAAATCCGAGGTCAGATTTCTCAATAACTGCGTCACACTGTCAAAATATACAGCAGTGTGATAAAGTAGTTTTCGTCACAACACACGAAAAATAATCATCCGAATGAATTAGATAATGCTACAATCTACAAGCAACAGAAACGAAAAAAGATAATCGTATAAAAGTGATAATCGTTGATTACTTTTGCAAGAAGATCGCATTCTGATGGTAGGGTGTAGACCAGTGAAGATGAGGCTCGTAGTATTCCAGCATATATGACCAGTTAAGAGCTGAGTAGCTGTACGGTTCCCGGTAGGAGAAAGACCTCACCATGCGAGGATAGTGACTGGCTAATACGGTGGAGCTGGGACCTTCAATGACGCTTTCTAAATCCCAGTGTATCAGTTGTGTACACTCCTGACACTACTGAACACAGTGTGATGGACCAGTAATGTTACCACACACTACCATCTACTAAATGGCTGTTCTTCGGTAAATATCCTCTTGTGCTGGATAAAGGCTGAGAATTCCCATATAAACAAACCCCCTACAGGTCAGGTCAGATTTAATACCATCATAATCAAGGGTCGTATCGTCGTGCTGGTGGGACGTATCGTAATGTTGGTGGGACGTATCGTCGTGTTGGTGGGTCGTATCGTCGTGTTGGTGGGATGTATCGTCGTGCTGGTGGGACGTATCGTCGTGCTCGTGGGACATATCGTCGTGCTGGTGGGACGTATCGTCGTGCTCGTGGGACATATCGTCGTGCTGGTGGGTCGTATCATCGTGTTGGTGGGTCGTATCGTCGTGTTGGTTGGACGTATCGTCGTGCTGGTGGGACGTATCGTCGTGCTGGTGGGACGTATCGTCGTGCTGGTGGGACGTATCGTCGTGCTGGTGGGACATATCGTCGTGCTGGTTGGACGTATCGTCGTGCTGGTGGGACGTATCGTTGTGCTGGTGGGACGTATCGTCGTGCTGGTGGGACGTGTCGTGCTGGTGGGTCGTATCATCGTGTTGGTGGGACGTATCGTCGTGTTGGTTGGACGTATCGTCGTGCTGGTGGGACGTATCGTCGTGCTGGTGGGACGTATCGTCGTGCTGGTGGGACGTATCGTCGTGCTGGTGGGACGTATCGTTGTGCTGGTGGGACGTATCGTCGTGCTGGTGGGACGTGTCGTGCTGGTGGGTCGTATCATCGTGTTGGTGGGACGTATCGTCGTGTTGGTTGGACGTATCGTCGTGCTGGTGGGACGTATCGTCGTGCTGGTGGGACGTATCGTCGTGCTCGTGGGACGTATCGTCGTGCTGGTGGGACGTATCGTCGAGCTTAAGAACTGAGATAACGCAACAGAGAAGGATGAGGCTGGAGGATTCCCTTATACTCTTCTCTTCATATTGTCATTTCTGTTCTTGAAGAATCCTTCCATCAACAGATCAGCTCAGAGATCCCGCCTCTCACACGTTCTCCTCCTGAGCCTCTGGCGTCGCTGAAACTGGCCTTTGGTCACAGCAACAACAATAATAGTGTGGTAGAGGCACGTACCCATGACGACCTGAGCTGAGGTCACCTGTCGTTCAGTGTCCTTGTTGACGATCACATACTTGCATTTTCAAGACTTTCTGAGGAGGAGGTGAAACATATTTAGGCAGTAGTTAAGATGATCACCATAAATGATATGATTTATTGGTGGTCTTAACCTAGCTGAGGGTTGTTGAGTTATTGTACCTTGTTTTATCCCAGTTATGAGAAGCTTATAGATATACATTATCAGAGAATTAGAAGAAAGATGCAACATGAGTGTTTTCTAGTCGTTAGCTGTTGCTTGAAGGCTGAGTTTAAGACAGGGAGAAGGTTGCCTTCGAACACATCCTTGTTTATCCTGGAATAAAGATGTCCCTCTCGGGGAAGGGGAAGGGTAGGGCATATAGGGAGTGGGAGTGGAGGGTATCGGAGCGGTGGTAGTGGGGCAGTAAGGGGAGTGGAAGAGAAGTGGTTGGAGAGAAGGGGTGAGGGGAGAAGGGGTAGGAGAAGGGTAGGGGAGGAGGTTAAGGATAAGAGTAGAGGAGAGATGGGAAGGAGGAAGGGAGAGGGAATGTGGAAGGTGGGGTTTAGAAGGCCTGGATGAAGGGGTTTTGGTTAGGGGGTAAAGTTGGGAAGGAGTGAGTGGGGGAGGGTTGGGTTCTAGGAGGGGGAAGGGTGGCTGCAGCTGGGCCGGGAGAGAGTTTAATAAAAGGCGACCGGCGGCCATGTTGTGGCTCTCATATTAACAGGTCCGGCCACTGATTATGCAAATGTGTTTCCGGTCACTTGGTCCTGGACTACCGGGGGAGACGTTTTAGTCATTTACAGAAGGAAGTTTATCAAGTGATCAGCAACTGACCATGTAACACGGGTGCACAGGAACCTGACCAAGCAACCAGCAAACATATCATTCCAACAACTCGTGTTACTTGAAAGGTCTGTCACCGTACAGTAGCGAGGTCCATGTAAACATCCTGGGAAGTATTTATGACTGACTCTGAATGATGAGAATCGTGATGGGTTCTTGATGATACTTTCCCACACATCCTTAGAAAGACCTTTCCGAATATGGTTAATATGAACACTGGAATGGGTCAACTATCATGAACTGTGCAGGCGAATTAAGCAAAAATGTTTCATATGTCAGATATTCTCCACATGAAAATGAGATCAGGTTCTCATACAAACATTCTCTCTCTGTCTCTCTCTGAAAATGAAATTCATAAGTATGTGCAAATATAGGAATAATGATGACTGATAATGATGATCATAATGACAGTGATAATAATCATGATAATGAGCGGTTTATCAAATTTAGGCAGCCATTTGGCTGAAAATCCACAGATGAGATATTGCAGAACTGGGAGGTCATATTAGTCACCAGTTAACAAATCAGAAAAGAACTTAAGGTCAAGATGGGCTGGATATAGATCGATATTGCCAAGAGATAAGCGGGTCGTGGTCAAGATTGCTTCCAATATGTAGATGTCCATCGTGAGAAGACTTCAGCAAGTAAAGGAACTTGCTAGCAGTGAAGAATTCACTGGTGTTGTTCAGAGGAGATAGATTACATGAGGGAGAGAAAGAAAAGAAAGACTACAGCCAGAAGGTCAGAAAATTAGGATATGTTAGACAAGATGATGGCAGACTGCTAGTGAAGGAAGGTGATGTAAGCCACGGACAACAAAATAATCTCAGAGGTTTGACGGACGTGGGTAGTGGTTCGTTGGAATTATGGAGACACAAAATGAATATAGCGAAGAGAAAGACGATTTACAAGAAAGGACTCGAGGAGAGAAAATTGTGATGTGTGTGGGGAAGACACAGCTTAAGTAGGTACGCTGTGTATGTACTGAGTGAGTCTTGTTCCTGATGATGATAGTGAGTGTTGTACTATAAACAGGTAGAGTCAGGTATGAACCTACATCATAATGTGGCTCACAAGGCATATGGCAAAAGTGTGACTGGCCTGATAAAAAGGACTGCCGTGTCCCTTGACAGGAAAGTGATGAGAGAATCTGGAAAGGAAAAGCTTTATAAACCAGGTTGTTGTAGTGATGCACAAAAGGCAATGAAGAAATCTGCGTTTATTGATTCAGGAAAAATGTTTTGATAAAGAAAGAATAACAGAGAGAACTGTGGACAGGTTTGATATGAGGATGAATGTTGTCAAGAATTATCGTTAGTAGGTAAACATAACCTACAATTAATGTGAGAGTGGCTCAGGTTTGAGCAGTGTTGTCATTTTTGTTCACGTTTCATGAATGGGGAGGTATGTGACAATATGAGCGTGAGGCAAAGGTGAACGTTATAGAAATAATGAAAGATACTGGAGGTGTAAGGAGGTAACAAAGCTCCGTATAGACAGAATCAGATGAGTTTGGCACAATGGTTAGTCGTCTTGTTGATGGGTTGAGCATGACTGACAGTAAGATCCAGAAACGTCATTGTTCCTTGGTGTCAGTACATTATGCATGACAACTTGAGATGTGTGCAGGTGAGGCCGTTGTTCTGTTGCTGATGCGACCTCGCTGAGGCGGGATGAATGATTGTGTGTAGAAGGTTAAGGTGCAAAGTGAAGGAGCTCTTAGTTGCTCTTGAGGTCAGGGCCATCCCAGTCAATGTACCAAAGCCAGGAGACTGTATCCAGTCGAACGAGGTATTGTAATCCCTCCCTCACCACTCCGGCCCAGGGGAAGCAATACCTGTTCCCCCTACACCCCCACACGCCGGCCGTACTGTGCCTCCCTCACCACCCCACAATCCCTCAGCCATTGCGACCTATGTAATGCTGTTGCTTGGGATAACTACACAATATCCTTTATAAACATAAACTTCCCGGTAGCCAGCGGCCGCTGAGGTAATGCTTCCACGCGATTCTCACCTTTTTCTCTGGCCGACAGGACGAACGGCGTAACCCTTGACCCGAGTGGCGTGACCTTTGACCAGTACGGGAATAAATGATGCAAGGCTGTTGATCATCGCGGGAATGAATGCGAGCATTCGGGCAACAAGACCAAATTCCGGTTACGAAAGTCGGGAGGAATGTGATTACAGGAAGGCAGCATATAAGGCGTCTGGACAGCCATGGCCTCTAGACACGCCCCTCCTGAGCACACACACCTGACGTACTGACCTGTCGACAACGCCTGCTGAGCCCCACAGGGAAGGTAATCTGGTGATGCCACAGTTATACTGGAACTGCTCTCTACTCTGTCTGGGATACTTGAAGCTGAACTGCTGTTTTCTCTGTGTGGGATACTTTAGGCTCATGAGTTACCCACCTGCAGCCGTTGACGATAGTAACTGTTAGGAAGACGCTATTGAGGGTTGTTAACGTCGATCCAATCAAGAGTTGAGCATCCTGGGGTCAAACGCAGTTGCTTTTGCTTTTCTGAGCTTAACTAACTCATTCTGAGACATCACTACTGCCATAGCATCCTGCCTGGCTAGCTTGCCATCTACATATTCCTGGAGACTTACTTTTCCAGGCAAACTTGGTTTATCTTTTGAGCGATACCATGATTACGTCAGCAGGACCCTTAGGTATCATGGATTCGACAGTGCTACAAATCTGGCTATTTTTCTTCTCTTAGCGTTAACTCAATCATCAAATTACACAATGATTCAGAAGCATCCATGAAACCTTTACTGGCACTATTATCTTCCACACCTCCACCCCTTCTTTCTAGGAATTCTTAAAGAAAATTTTTACTATCCATGCACGCACACACACACACACACACACACACACACACACACACACACACACACACACACACACACACACACACACACACACACGTATAAAACTCTTCTAGAGATTTAGGTATACAACAACCAGATAAAGAAACGTAAAAAAGTATTCTTATGAGAGTGGTGGGTAAGTGGACTGGAATGAATAATGGCATGGTTGATGGGGATATATACAGAAATAGAGAAAGTTCTATGATAAGATTTTTTCAAAGGATGAGGTGCACATTTGTAGACGCCTCCCCTATCCCTCACAGGACATATAGGTAATAACACAGCCAAATATTAAGCACACGTCATCCATCAGACGCTGTAAGTGACTGTGGCACACACATGGATTTCAGTTCTGAATTCCAACAGTTTCTTCCACTTCAGGTTAGGTTAAGAAGTTCTGTTGCCAGTGATCATTATGGGCACCAAACGTACCCTTTCTTTCCCTTCATGATAATGATGATCATTCTAATGATAATGATAATAATGTGCTAGATGAGTATGATAATCATGACAACATAATCATCATTTATAGCACTGGTTTTTTTATCAGCAAACATCACTGATATGAAGGATGAACAATAATCAATTGTTCTTCAAACAAGTAAACATTCATTCATAGAATAACAGATAATGAACAGCTGCTACGAACAAAGCTTGTGCGTGATGAACACCTACTTCTAAAGAAGGTAATGAACTATTATATTTACAATGGGTGGAACAGAACAACCAGTGATGAACAACAATCAAATCAACCAAGGATGACGAAGAACAAGCATTATTATCGTATGTGATGAACAACTGTCTTATAAGATGATGAACAGCCGCCATTCATGCAGGAAGAAAGGAAAAATTGTTCACATGATTGTATATCTTTGTTCATCAGTAGACATGAAAGAATACCACGAAAGTAGTTTTTACCACCAAGTTCAGACAGGCTGAGAAAAATAAGATAAGCTGTCAGACTCTTCAATAAAGCAGGTCTGTAAACAAGATTTTTTTTCATTCTTAACAATATGGTACCAGTCAAGATAAGCCAGATGTGTAGACAATTCAGGTTTGTACCAGTCAAGTATGTAGATGAATCAAGTATATAAAAAGTACTTTTGTAAGTAAGTGAGATATATGAAAATGTCTGTATACGAATCGGGTATGTAAATACATGTCGTGTGTATACAAATCAGGAGCGTAAGAAAATTATATAAATGAATTAGGTGTTTAAAAAACTCCTATTGTATAAACAACATGGAACAAGTGAGGGTGAATAAAACCTCGCGAGTGAAACTCCGGCTAATACAGTTACACTCAAAACTCGAGCTAAAAACCTGAATCATTAGAACAGACCAGCATGGAGGTACGTAATGAAATGTTCACTCTAATTACACAGAAAACCCTCCAGTCTGACAGGGGACAAAATGATATATATATATATATATATATATATATATATATATATATATATATATATATATATATATATATATATATATATATATATATATATATATATATATATATATATATTTTTCTTTTTCTTTCAAACTATTCGCCATTTCCCGCATTAGCGAGGTAGCGTTAAGAACAGAGGACTGGGCCTTTGAGGGAATACCCTCACCTGGCCCAATTCTCTGTTCCTTCTTTTGGAAAAAAAAAAAAAAAAAACGAGAGGGGAGGATTTCCAGCCCCCCGCTCCCTCCCCTTTTAGTCGCCTTCTACGACACGCAGGGAATACGTGGGAAGTATTCTTAATCCCCTATCCCCAGGGATAATATATATATATATATATATATATATATATATATATATATATATATATATATATATATATATATATATATATATATATATATATATATATATATATATATTATCCCTGGGGATAGGGGAGAAAGAATACTTCCCACGTATTCCCTGCGTGTCGTAGAAGGCGACTAAAAGGGGAGGGAGCGGGGGGCTGGAAATCCTCCCCTCTCACTTTTTTTTTTTTTTTAATTTTCCAAAAGAGGGAACAGAGAAGGGGCCCAGGTGAGGATATTCCCTCAAGGGCCCAGTCCTCTGTTCTCAACGCTACCTCGCTAATGCGGGAAATGGCGAATAGTATGAAAGAAAGAAAATATATATATATATATATATAGACTTGTGTGAGGAAGAACCAGGAGAGACTGAGTACAGAATGGAAAAAGGTGAGAACAAAGGAGGTAAGCGGAGTGGAGGAGGAATGGGATGTATTTTGGGGAAGCAGTGATGGCTTGCGCAAAAGATGCTTGTGGCATGAGAAGCGTGGGAGGTGGGTTGATTAGAAAGGGTAGTGAGTGGTTGGATGAAAATGTTAGATTATTAGTGAAAGAGAAGAGACAGGCATTTGGACGATTTTTGCAGGGAACAAATGCAAATGAGTGGGAGATGTATAAAAGAAAGAGGCAGGAGGTCAAGGAAAGGTGCAAGGGGTAAAAAAGAGGGCAAATGAGAGTTGGGGTGAAAGAGTATCATTAAATTTTAGGGAGAATAAAAAGATGTTTTGGAAGGAGGTAAATAAAGTGGGTAAGACAAGGGAGCAAATGGGAACTTCAGTGAAGGGGGCTAATGGGAAGGTGATAACAAGTAGTGGTGATGTGAGAAGGAGATGGAGTGAGTATTTTGAAGGTTTGTTGAATGTGTTTGATGATAGAGTGGAAGATATAGTGTGTTTTGGTCGAGGTGGTGTTCAAAGTGAGAGGGTTAGGGAAAATGATTTGGTAAACAGGGAAGAGGTAGTAAAAGCTTTGCGGAAGACGAAAGCCGGCTAGGCTGCAGGTTTGGATGGTATTGCAGTGGAATTTATTAGAAAAGGGGGTGACTGTATTGTTGACTGGCTGGTAAGGTTATTTGATGTATGTATGATTCATTGTGAGGTGCCTGAGGATTGGCGGAATGCTTGCATAGTGCCATTGTACAAGGGCAAAGGGGACAAGAGTGAGTGCTCAAATTACAGAGGTATAAGTTTGTTGAGTATTCCTTGTAAGTTGTATGGGAGGGTATTGATTGAGAGGGTGAAGGCATGTACAGAGCGTCAGATTGGGGAAGAGCAGTGTGGTTTCAGAAGTGGTAGAGGATGTGTGGATCAGGTGTTCGCTTTGAAGAATGTATGTGAGAAATACTTAGAAAAGCAAATAGATTTGTATGTAGCATTTATGGATCTGGAGAAGGCATATGATAGAGTTGATAGAGATGCTCTGTGGAAGGTATTAAGAATATATGGTGTGGGAGGAAAGTTGTTAGAAGCAGTGAAAAGTTTTTATCGAGGATGTAAGGCATGTGTACGTGTAGGAAGAGAGGAAAGTGATTGGTTCTCAGTGAATGTAGGTTTGCGGCAGGGGTGTGTGATGTCTCCATGGTTGTTTAATTTGTTTATGGATGGGGTTGTTAGGGAGGTGAATGCAAGAGTTTTGGAAGAGGGGCAAGAATGCAGTCTGTTGTGGATGAGAGAGCTTGGGAAGTGAGTCAGTTGTTGTTCGCTGATGATACAGCGCTGGTGACTGATTCATGTGAGAAACTGCAGAAGCTGGTGACTGAGTTTTGTAAAGTGTGTGAAAGAAGAAAGTTAAGAGTAAATGTGAATAAGAGCAAGGTTATTAGGTACAGTAGGGTTGAGAGTCAAGTCAATTGGGAGGTAAGTTTGAATGGAGAAAAACTGGAGGAAGTAAAGTGTTTTAGATATCTGGGAGTGGATCTGGCAGCGGATGGAACCATGGAAGCGGAAGTGGATCATAGGGTGGGGGAGGGGGCGAAAATTCTGGGAGCCTTGAAGAATGCTTAGAAGTCGAGAGCATTATCTCGGAAAGCAAAAATGGGTATGTTTGAAGGAATAGTGGTTCCAACAATGTTGTATGGTTGCGAGGCGTGGGCTATGGATAGAGTTGTGCGCAGGAGGGTGGATGTGCTGGAAATGAGATGTTTGAGGACAATATGTGGTGTGAGGTGGTTTGATCGAGTAAGTAATGTAAGGGTAAGAGAGATGTGTGGAAATGAAAAGAGCGTGGTTGAGAGAGCAGAAGAGGGTGTTTTGAAATGGTTTGGTCACATGGAGAGAATGAGTGAGGAAAGATTGACCAAGAGGATATATGTGTCAGAGGTGGAGGGAACGAGGAGAAGTGGGAGACCAAATTGGAGGTGGAAAGATGGCGTGAAAAAGCTTTTGAGTGATCGGGGCCTGAACAGGCATGAGGGTGAAAGATGTGCAAGGAATAGAGTGAATTGGAACGATGTGGTATACCGGGGTCGTCGTGCTGTCAATGGATTGAACCAGGGCATGTGAAGCGTCTGGGGTAAACCATGGAAAGTTTTGTGGGGCCTGGATGTGGAAAGGGAGCTGTGGTTTCGGTGCATTATTACATGACAGCTAGAGACTGAGTGTGAACGAATGGGGCCTTTATTGTCTTTTCCTAGCGCTACCTCGCACACATGAGGGGGAGGGGGATGTTATTCCATGTGTGGCGGGGTGGCGATGGGAATAGATAAAGGCAGACAGTATGAATTATGTACATGTGTATGTATGTATATGTCTGTGTGTGTATATATATATGTATACATTAAGATGTATAGGTATGTATATTTGCGTGTGGACGTGTATGTATATACATGTGTATGTAGGTGGGTTGGGCCATTCTTTCGTCTGTTTCCTTGCGCTACCTCGCTAACGCGGGAGACAGCGACAAAGCAAAAAAAATAAAATAATATATATATATATATATATATATATATATATATATATATATATATATATATATATATATATATATATATTGTTACGAACTCAATACTTATTCGAGCAAGGTCGCCAGTAACATATACATGTTACAAATACCATATTGATCCTTGTCTTTGCAAGGACGTTACATTTATTATGTTGCACAGTTCAGGATAACACCATCTTAACATTATGGGATTAAAACAAACTCCGGGGTTAGAAATACGTATAATGAAAGAATTCAAAGGTACAAGGTGAACACATAAATCAGGCATGAATCATTTACGTTAACACTGAACATGAGTTAAACATTGAACATGAGTTAACATTCCAGATAAGATTTCAAAAAAGGAGATCTCTTTCCTTTATGAGACTTTGTTCGATAACATTACACTTAGTTAGACCTAACGTGACACAGTAAACATCATCGTTACACTTAGCTAAACCTGACGTAACACAATAAACATCATCGTTACACTTAGCTAAACCTGACGTGACTCAGTAAACATCTTACAAACTAGGGCCGCTGTAGGCTACGGGGCTCGAGACAGGGAAAGCCTACATCACCTTGCTTGGCTCGGGACTGCTGAAGGAATCGACTCCCAGACAATCGTCGTGAGCCTTTTATCTGAAGGACCAGCAAGGCAGGAACAGCTAGCCACGCCTTGACCCGCCACTATGGCTACGATATGTCAGAATGACACAATTGCCCTTGATAGGTCAAAAGACTGATTGTCACGCCCTCATCTTGACGTGATTGGCTGAAGGAGGCCTAAGGTCCGGCCCACATCTTCAAACTCCTTTGTTCCCTTGTCCACGTCAGCAGTGAACGCACGGGATGACATACCCCGCAGCTGGCCCCACGCCTTGACCTGACGCCGCTGATAAGGGTTCGGGTGCTGGAGGACTGGTCAACATCTGGTTCAAAACAAAATTACTAAGACAAATAACACGGTCAGGGAAGTGAGATCCGAGCCGATAGCAACAACACCCTACACAAAGGCACACCATACACAAAGACACACCATACACAGACATACGAACACGTGGGCACACACACCATGTTCGTAACACCCCACTCATTAAAGGAGAAAATTCCTGGAAGAGAAATTTTCTCACGTTAAGAGCGGGATAAACAATCAGCTAACACATTATGTGCGGAAGCAATATGGTGAATATCTAGATTATACTCTTGAAGGAACAAGGCTCACCTGATTGATATCTGACTCCGTTCCCGTAACTAATTTACATTTTGAAGGGTTGGTAGTCAGTACACTCTAAACTGGTTGGCTGAAGGACACAAATACATAAAGTGTTATAACACAAATAACAGACAGAGGTTCCTTATCCATGGTGGGGCTATCTGTTTGGGCTCACCCTTCTCTCTATCCTCCTGCATGAGGACCTCACCAGCGTCAGCATCGCTGGCATTCACAGCTAATCTGGTTGGAGCCTGCAAAATAAAACAGTTAAAGTAGGGTTCCTAACTGATGAGAGTGGCTTTTCACACTGCTCATTCCAAATAGATCTGACATCTTTCTTTAATGAATCTGTCAAGGGGGTTGCGACTGCGAGAAAAGTTACTAATAAACATTCTGTAATACCCAACTATACCCATAAAACGTCTCGGTTCTCTCCGAGATTGGGGGGCACTCATCTACGGGCTAATACTTGGATTCTTACGGTCGGTGGAAGGAGGGAACTGACAGAACTCTGACAAAACTCTGGGTATGTCGACAGGAGGGCGGACCTTTCTACCCGTCACTTCCCAGGCAGGTGCTGAAGCTTCTCCTACGTCCACATCATGGCTTCAACCCTCACCGACTGACAGCAAGGCGGACCTCTGCACACTTTGTTTCGCCTTCCTACTTCATGTTCGAGCCTCCGTCTTCCCAGGTCTCCGAGGCATTCGCAGCTACGTCGTCAACTTCGTCACACACGTCTACCGCTGACGTAGGATGATGCAGACTGGCACCGTCGGTTCAAAGGGGGAGGTCACTACTGAGAAATGGTTTAAGGATGTTGACGTGGTATAATGTCCGACATCTGCGCCTATCGGGGGTAGAGACAAGATAATTTGAGTCTCCTACGCTCCGGATAATGGTGTAGGGACTCTGAAAACGGACAGCCAAGGGTTCACCTGACTGCTGTAGTAGAAGCCACACCTCGTCGCCCGTCTCTACGCTTCTGAATCGAGACTGTCTGTCAGACCACCTCGTCCTTCATTCCCGTCTCTCTTGAATGGGCTCGAGACAAATCCTCAGTCTCACCCACTGACTCTTGTACGGACTCGAAACTAGCACAGGAGGTATCACACAGCTTCTCCTCACTCATTTCATCCTCAGAAGGCGTCCTCAAAACCTGAGTCTCTCTTGAATGGGCGCGAGACAAATCGTCAGTCTCACCCATTGACTCTTGTACGAACTAGAAACCAGCACAGGAGGTATCAGCTTCTCCTCACTAATTTCATCCTCGAAAGACGTCCTCAAATGGCTATATCCTCAGGCACACGGCCTGCCGTGCCAGCTGTCATGGACCTGGCAACATCGTGGTTGTAGACTATCTCTGGTACCTCTTCATCAAGCTGCACTACCTCCGTGGACTCCACCGGGCCCGTAAGCAACACCGGCACTGGGTTCAGCTTCCCACCCGCTAGGTCACTGCCTAACACAAAGTCCACGTCTAAGACAGGCAATTTATCTACAATCCTTACAAGGTCATGGCCCGTGAAGAAATCTATTTCTACTCTCACATCGACTAGTGGAGCATCCTTGGGACCCAACAGTCCATGCATTAAGACTCGGTCTCCAAACTCCTCTCGCGGCACCAAGCCATCCAACATCAGGGACTGTAACGCACCAGAATCCCGTAATACGGTCACTTTTCGTCGTACACCACATCAACTAACATAGCCCTCTAACAGGAACGCATGTAGTTCCCACAGAACAGATCCTATAATAAGGACAGATTAATCAACAGTCTCGCAACCCCTAACTTTCCTCTGAGCAGAAATAGCCTCACCTACTTTACTAAACGGCCCTAAAATTAAGAAGAGACTCACGGGCCTACATTTAAAAAGTAGAGTCTCTGGATTCCTTCTCCCGAGCCCAGCAATCCTTCACCTAGTGCCCATCCTTGCCACAATAAAAACAACTCTCAACTCTAAGTATTTCCCATGACTTTTATGAGTTACCGGCAAGGTAGCAGATTCAGGTGGGATTACATTTTTACCGGACTTTCCTTTGCCATCGGAACCCTTCGAACGTCTCTCCGTATCAAGTTTGGAGCGTAGCCACTGCATGCATAAATCGCCCTTTTTGCGAAAATACTTGACATAAATCTGACCAGGTCCCAGCATTCAGCACTGCCTGTTTCACGACCTCATAATCATTACACTGGTCAACTCGGCACTGGTCAACGACATGATTAACCAATCGAGGAAAGAGACTCCGTTAAGGCAAGAAAAATCCTGGCAAGGTCGCCAATTATATGTTACGAACTCAATACTTATTTGGGCAAGGTCGCCAGTAACATTTATGTTACAAATACTATACTGATCAATGTCTTTGTAAGGACGTTAGATTTGTTATGTTGCACAACTCAGGATAACGCTATCTTAACGTTATGGGATTAAAACAAACACCAGGGTTAGAATTACTTATAATGAGAGAATTCAAATGTACAAGATGAACACATAAATCAGGCATGAATCATTTACGTTAACACTGAACATGAGTTTAACATTGAACATGAGTTAACATTCCAGATAAGATTTCAAACAAGGAGATCTCTTTCCTTTATGACACTTTGTTCAATAACATTACACTTAGACCTGACGTGACACAGTAAACATCATCGTTATACTTTGCTATATATATATATATATATATATATATATATATATATATATATATATATATATATATATATATATATATATATATATATATTGCCTCTTCTGTAACTGTCATAAATCAGCATGGCTTAACAAGAATTGAGACTGACATCGCTCTGACCTCTTCAACAGTATCACTGGAATATCATATCTTCGTCAACCAGTTCACACTTACCAGCTTATCCAAAAGTCCTTAAACCTGGCAATACTGAACTGTGCATGTAGTAATGACATTACTGCCGTCAAGCCACATATGACTGGCAGTTGGTGATACCGACGTATTTAGTATCTTCCATCTATCATGATATCTATGCTGACTGTGCTATCATGACAACATGCCAGGCCCACTCTCTTCCTTCTGTACCTGATAATCTACCTCCAATACTGATAATATACCGTTTCTTGCATTCTGTGCTTGTTTTTCCAGCTTACCGTGTCTCTGTTCCACTCAGAGCACATGCTTCCCCAGTCGTTCTCGACTTATTAAACTTAATCTTCAGGTACATACTTCACGCAGAAGACGGGTAAGGCATGCATTGATCTTCACAAATATTTATATATCATTTTGTCCCCTGTCAGACTGGAGGGTTTTCTGTGTAATTAGAGTGAACATTTCATTACGTACCTCCATGCCTTGATTAGGGCTTCATTTGTCCTTGTCGTCTTAACTAACATAAAGTCTCTGTTGCCATAGATAGAACCTCATTATGTCTCTTCTGTAACTGAGATAGCAACCTTTCTATGCCCCTCCTGTAACTGTGATAGCAGTGCCTTTATGTCTGCTGTAGCTATGGTGACAGTGTCTTAATATCTCTGGTGTAACTGTGACATCAACCGCTTTATGCCTCTTCTGTAACTGTCATAAATTCAAGCATGATGTCTTAACATAGAATTTGAAGGACTTGGAGCATCTGCTCTGACCTTCTTCAACAGTATTCACTGTGAATATCATATTTCTGTGAGAACAGTTCACACTTACCAGCTTATCAAGAAAGTGCTTGAAACCTGGTGCAATGACTGAACTGTGGCAGTAGTAAGTGAACATATACGCCGTCAAGGGGCCACATATTGAACTGGCAGTTGGTGATACGAGCGTATTTAGTATCTTGGTCCATCTATCATGATATCTATGCTGACTGTGGCTATCATGACAACAGCCAGGCCCACTCTGGCTTCCTTCTGTACCTGATAATTACCATACGACGAAATACTGATAATATACCGTTTTTGCATTCTGGTGCTTGTTTTTCCAGGCTTACCGTGGTCTCTGTTCCACTGAGAGCAATGCTTCCCCAGTTCGTTCTCGACTTATGTAAACTTAATCTTCAGGTTACATCTGTCACGCCAGAAGACGGGGTAGAGGGCAGTGCATGTGATCTTCACAAAATATTTACTTAAACCTGACACAAACCGCCGCAGGAACCCGCTGTGTCTTACGTCTATAATAAGTTTAATTGCGCCAATCTGGCCGCGTATACAGCGAAGACGGAGATCAAGAATAATGACTGCTAAAGTTCTGGAGAGAACCTCTCTTTCCTAGAGTCCTCAAAGAATATCTATTCACATTTTCTGTTTGTGTTTCTATGTAAAATGATCCACATGATATTCCGACGTGATCTGAGCTTCCTCCATAATGATACATTGAAGATAAAGTAAGCAAAATGTGGAGAAACTGAGTGAAAAGGTTGAAATAAAGTTTCAGAGAAAGAAAGGTCTGGCAAGTGTCTGAAGGTTCATGAAATATCAATATTTCTTGTAGTATGAACCAGGTCGGGAAGATTGGACGCCAACGAATCCATTGTCTTAAATACCTTTCTCTTATGTTTGATCAACGCACCATATAAAAGAGGAAGAGTTGTAAGCAACTAAATTATTGCAAACATCTCCTCTGATGGTCAAAACAAATTAGTAATATTACAGTTTCTTCGTGTTCAGCAGGAGTCGACGTCGAACAGATGTTCCCGTGTCTGTGTTGTACGTTAACGATGTTTAAGGATGAAACTCTGACCACGACTCGACATATTTAGAAACGTATGCCAGTGTCTCACAGTTTACTATCATCATAATCACTGATTACTGATCAAGGTTTTACATTGGTTCAACAGTCTAGACAATAAGAAATGCGTCAGTTATACGTCTCTCTCTCTCTCTCTCTCTCTCTCTCTCTGAAATACAGCCAAGTGTCTCATTGTGTACCAGGTTTAATCTAAGTTTTATTATCTGTCATTAGAAGGTCAACAAGGTTTTGTGATTTTTATGAACTATATGTAGAAAATATTTACAAGTAAACCATCATACCGATATGTAATAAATGATCTTTTGTGTGCTCAGGTGTGGCACCTGCTTCTGTAGTCTTTTTTTTTTTTCCAATCTGTTGCCCGAGCTGCGTTATGTACAAATAGCAACTGACCCATCTCCCAGGTTCCCGGACCTCGAGCACATCCATAACTCACCACAAGACTTGCCATCATGCCCCTCACTCCCCATCATAAAAGAATAAACAGACATGGTAACATCACAAGCCCATTAACGTAGACCCATCTTCACTTGCTGTCACTCACTCTCCTCCCTTCCTAATCGTACATACGCCATTCTCCCCCGTGAATAATTCCTTTCTGCATCTAGTGGCCATCTTTGCACAACATACTTACATTCCTAGCACACCAACACCACAAGGCTATCATTCCTTATCATAATGCCATATATTTTCTTATGATAGCTAAAGCGGCACAGGCGGCTGAATGGCCTAACCAAGGCCAAAGAAGTGGATGAACAGCCGGACAGACGGCAAACCGACAGCCACGAACAGAATTCGAACCAATGCTTGCTTGACAAGTTTCTTGCTTAATCTAATATTTCATCATCTGATTGTTCATCATATTCTGTCCTATCATTGTTTATGTTTTTTTCGTCTCCTCTGGTTCTCTTATTCTTACCACAGCGTCAGAGGGAAACTAGGATGTTATTGCCATTTCCAAGTCTTGGTCAGATTATCAACAATACAGATTTCCTCGACACTCAGTTCCAGGGGACACATTGTATTGTGGTGGTAGTGAGAAGGCAAATAAAGTAGACGGTGGTGTATTGCCCTTTGTATGTATGTATGTGTGTGTGTGTGTGTGTGTGTGTGTGTGTGTGTGTGTGTGTGTGTGTGTGTGGTTATCATTCTTCCAGAAAGAGGACTCTTCACTTATCGATTGAAAAGTTGCCTACCAAAGGTTTTCTCTCTTAATTGTAAAAGAGAAAAACTTCATGCCATTAATTGTATCTATAATAACTTAGATGTGGATATCTTAACTTTTTTCTTATTTCTTGGTTAAAGTTTTCTCGTCCTCCAACTCTCGCTTGTGTAAGCCTATCTATTCTGAGGAATGACTCCAGAAAACTAAAGTCTATCTATGGTGGCAACCTACATCTACATGTTTAAGTAAATTATTAACCTTTTGAGCAGGACGGTATGACCACTTGGGTCATGTCAAAGGTCATGACATCATAAGCATAGGGTCTAAACATCGTAACGTCGTGCTAGAGGGTCGTATTGTCGTGTGCACGAGTTGTATATTCGTTGACAAGGGTTAAGATATCCCAACAAGCGTGAGGGAAGAACTGTGATCACTTCTGGGAGACAGTGACATACTCAGTAACCAAGAGATCATGTCGATGCTCTAAACAAACCTTGGTTGTCTGGTGCCGGAAAAGCCCAGAGCCTGGATGTATATTCAGGTCTTCAGCTCAATACTTGGCATGACTCCCGTTGACATTTACGTTGTTCGGCTTGAAGATATTATCAGCATTATGATCTTGGGCGTCTTGTGATAATACCAGGTTCCTGTGTTAACTCCGGCTTATATTATTGTTGGATGAGAGAAGCGGAGGACGTTAGGGCGAGAAACTGCCGCTGTTTAGCCAGTAAAACTTCATAGGTACAGTCACTTAGAGTGACGGTAGACAATACGAGAAGGTTGCGTGTGTGTTCTGGCCCGGATATTAAACATGTAGAGGATGTCTGAGGAGGGTCTTCATCAGCAATGATGACTCTCCAAAAGTGTCGTAATGACTTGGTGTGGAGAAGGAGAGAGGTGGGGATTGTGGTAAGGCTGTGGTAGGGATGGGAGCTGTGATAGCTGAGAGGTAACAAGGGAAAGGGAGGTTGTGGTTTGGTTGTGGAAGGGGTAATAGAGAGTAAGATGGGATGGCGAGATGTAGTGGGAGGTGGATAGAGATGGAGCGCGATGGGAATGGGCGGTTGGGATGGATAATAGGGTGAGGGTGGAGGAGGGCTGGCTTAGAAGACATGGATACGGTAAGGCCAGGGATGGCATGTTGCTGAAATGGGTACCAACACATAAGCAATGAATTTACATTAACGCAAAAACATCTGCATACTAGTATGAAAATACATTCTATACTAACCCTTACATTCGAAAGCACCTTTATATTACACACTGTGAGAACAGACACAAATCATGTACCTGTATACGCATGAGGTGTCAGCATGTCACCCTCTACAACCGCTCACCTCAGTTGCTGTCTCCTGGTCGGTTGACAAAGACGTAACGTACGTCTAACGGAACCTTTACTTTGGTCACAGGGTTCATGATTCAGGCAGTCTGGATTCAGGCAGTCTGCCACTGTGATGGCGGTTTGTGATTATGACAATTTATAGACGAGGGGAGAGGTTGACATGAGTGATTGGAAAGTGTTTGTTACACGTGATGGAGGCTTAACATAGGTTAATGGTAGATGGCCAAGCGGTAATGGGTGATGGGGTATGCCATATTTCATGGGTAACTTGGGCATCATGCTATGGTTTATGAAGTGTCAAGGAAAAAAATAAGATCTGTCATGGGTAATTAAGATATGTCACAGATAATGTAATCAAGTTTTGGAGATATGAGGATATGTTATGCATGATGGTGTCACGACACGCATGCTCGAGGCGTGTTATGAATGATTAGTCATGTAGTAAAGGTCATATTCAGGATGACATGAACGTATCACAGGATCTTATTGCTTTTTATATGTAGCTGTGGCGTGTTATGGATGAAAGGGACGTGTTAAGGATGTTTAGCAAATGTTATAGTTAAACACGAAGGGTTATGGATGATGAAGTAATGTGGATGATGACGACGTGATGTGGATGATAAGGACGTGTTTTATTGATGAGGTTGAAGTACACTGAATGGTGAGGACTTTTTATAGATAATAAGGATATGTATGTATAGATGACCTGGCCATACCAGTGGCGGAATTCCCATTAACACATCCCAGGCTCAGATAAACCTCTCCAGTATGTCTGACCTTCTCTTTATGTCATCAGGAGCCATACTAAAGGGCGGTGATATTCATTATCAAAACTGATGATGCTGCCGGCGAAGACGTGTGGCAGATACAAAGTTCATATAATTTCACAATAGCTACAGCTTGAGAGTTTAACTTGTTTTCATTTACTCAGAATCATGTCCGCAGCGTCTCACACTCATTATAACAAAATGGTAATGAGCTCAGCTAAATGTGTCATCTTGATGGGTGCCTTACTTGAAGTGCCACAGCATACGATTTACTCAAGAGGTTTAATTCCTCCTCGAGATTTTTAGTAGTTAAATTAAAGTCTAAATTGGTGAGACAACGTAGATCATACTTATGAAAAACTATGTAATTTTTTTCTTTTTTTGATTCCAGAGAAGTTTCCTCCTGACTTGAGTCTTGTATATCTTTATAAAACCTTTTCCATCCGTTAAAAGAATATGCCTTACAAGTTCACCAACAAGCACTGACGAAGCAGCAGTCGAGAACACTTGAGTCAGTTCAAAGCAGAGATGTGAGGATTATTCCAGGAACCTCAACACCACAACCTCACTGCATTCGGAACACTGGGTCGACGAACATTAAACAGACGACGAGGAGCTGCTTACCTTCATGTTTCCCTGGGCAGGCCAGTGTTAGGGGGACGTGCTACCTCCTCACCGCCTCCCCAACCTCAGCTGCCATGCTCAAGAATCTTCAGATATGAGGTATCCGCCGCTCCTCACAGGACAACCTTTCATAATGAATTGATGTACTGGATTACCTTAGTGATTGCCATTGTAGTATTTTCATTACAGTGTTGTACTTATTAATCAACAGCATTTCAATCAGTATTTCATCTTCTCTATTTACTTTTGATGCTATCTTTAATTAATTCATCTTTCTCCTTAAGATTAGTTCATAATCTGCTTAGTCTATGCTCTTACCATATATGTGTAAAGTCCATAATCTAGGCATTTAGTTACCTTTGTCAGATTATTCTTGTATTTTTTTCTGGTTATCATTATCATCAGTGTAGAGGGAATATGAGATCGTTATATACTGATGATGTTTATGATCATGGATGGCCTGATGGTGAAGAATGAATTTCTGACCATAAAGTAAAATTTCTGCTCACTTAGAATAAAAGTATTGTGGCTGTAGAAGGTTAGTGGGGCCTTTTTATATTTCTTTGAATGATTTTATATTCCTAAAGTCAAATCTCATGGTTTTAGAGTTGATGATTTTGGTCATGGGGCGTAAATTTTGTACCTTTGGGTATATATTTTGTCTCTCTGCAAGAAGGAAGAAACATCACGTGGCGTGTAAAGGAAAGTGAAGATCACGATGAGTTATGATTTTGTCAACATATATTGGCTAAGAAGGAAAGAAAAACTTCGCAGCCAGAGGAAAGATAGGCGAGGTCAACACTGTTTTACAGACAACGAAGTTAACATGGTAAGTGATCTAGCATAAAAAGTATTTTCTTGTACTTGGGAACAAGAGCTGTGCAGTTTGCGTTGAGTAATTGTCTGGTCAAAAGTAGTGCTGTCTAAACCAGCTCGAGGGTCTGACAATTGAATTTGTCAGTTTTAGGAGGGATGTGCGAGGCAGTGAGGGGGACCTGAACAGCTAATTTGGTGGTTTTGGTGAGTGAACGAAATTTCCTGTTCGTGAGACTATCCTTGAGAGCGTAATACAATAGATCATATTAGCCATTCAAGGGTTCATACTGAATAGCTAGACGGTGAGGGAAGGGCTTTGAGTAAGTCAATCAAACCTGTGAGGAAATTCAAAGAGCATCAGGCTAGGAACACGATTACTGAATATTGATTTTGATACAAATATGTATAGAAACTTTCCATGTGAACTCTGTGCATTCTGAGGTCAGTATCATCACTCAGTTTAGTCATGACTTCTGCTACTTATAAAATGGGTCACTCTGGGCATAATCTCTCACAAGCTGCGGGAAGATGTAAGACAAAGAATACAAAACATTATGGTTCTTTTTCTAAATGAAATTATCAAGATATTTTGCCGTAATAATGGTCTGCCTTGGTTATACTTATACAGTTTGTCAACTGTGCTATGAGAGGAACTAGTGTCAAGTTTGCGTCACTTGTTGACTGGTGAAATGTCTATCTTGTGTACTTCTTTTGACCGGGGAAGAGTTGAGGATGGGAAAAGGATAGTTTTAGTCTCATTTGCTTTTTGGTTCATGTTTGCTCTCAGAGACTTGATCATGGGAGAGAAAGGAATCATTACTTGGTCTCCGAATCCAAAATACTTGTCTTTAAGGCCTAGATATTACCTTCTTTTAATCCTTGATGTTTAAAGATCAACTTTTCTTAGCTCTGAGTATCTTTAAGGTCTATTTCCTGACCTTAGTTATCATCAAAGCAAAATAGTAAATCATTATAGTCTTTAGGGCCACCTTCACTTCCCATGAAACTTAGATATATTGATCTCCAGTAAATGTGTTGCCTGTACTGGTGGGCTCGAATGATCACTAGGGCCACACATGATACTTTGACAAAATTCAATGTTCTAGGTGGATCAGGTTACTGGTAACGCGGAAGTCAAACTACTGAGAATGAAAATGCAAGTCTTGAGGGCGTATCATAATAATCAGAAAATTATCTCAAAATGGAAGTCACATCTCGTGTGGCGAAATTTGCTTTAGTGAGAATGATTTCTTACGATCAAAGATGATGAGTAATGACGCGTGTGATGTGGATGATTACCAAAACGATGATTAGGAAGAGACACGAGATGAGGGGTAATGGGTGTGTTATCTACATCATCACCACAAGAACGTAACGTGACGTGTCTCAGTAGACTCCCTCAGTATCTGGGTAATGTCAGGAGTGACCAATGACCTTGACCTTCAGAGCTCCCTGTTATGCTCTTCAGTCTTACAGCTTATGTAATGCTGGTCACCACATCTCTGGATGTGTTTTCTTGTTATTCGTTCGTTAGTAGAAGAAAAATAGTGATTGGACAGAAAGTGAAATAAATGAATTTAGAAACTATAAACAACACACGATCTTGCGTGGCCATATGAATACATCACTATCTTACACTTGTTCCCAAGACAGGTTGACATCTGGTTTCACACCTGTTGTATATGTTGATAACAGAGAATAACATCTGACTCCATAAGTAGCTGTCTGACGAGTCAAGTAACCTTTTGCCTTGAGTCTGTTAAATTATTGGTAAGTTAAGAGTGATATCTAGTTCCATCCCTAGTGTAGCTGTTCACTCATCAATGTTGCCTCTGGCTTAACATCTCTTGTAACTGTACAGGGACACCTGTGGCCCTGCAGAACTATACCTACCAACAACACAGACCGTCAGCACAGATTCTAAATGCCAACAAAGTAAAACCATCTTTTGTAGTTGTTGAAAAGACAAAACTACCTTATGGTCTCTCACTTCATCTTTTAGTCCAGGCAATCATATGCATCAGTCTAATCGTAAGGGTCGGGGATGTAACATATGACTAATAAAGAGAAAACATGTTGTATATCACAACGTTTCAGTGTAACTTAAGAAGTAGATCATCTGTAAATCTCTGTTGATACAGGTATTGTTATATAGTAGATGTCTCAAAGATGTCTGCCTGTTATTACTAAGTTCAGTCCTGTTTACACAGGATAGAAGAGGAGCATATATACAGCAGTGCAATTGTTTTGGGATTGAATTTGCAGCTGGCTGATGGAGAGGGAACCCCTCTCCCCTGGGATGGACTTGCTACCCTAGACCACAGAGGAAGCTGTGAGAGAGTGAAGCAAACCTTCTAAGAAAAAAATGATCAGAATCAGATAATGCAAACAAATGTAATTAACACATTTTGTACTGAATAATGATTTCCACTGACAGATTATTATGAGTTACGCATTTCTGTTGTTCACATTTAAGCTTTTCATCACACTAGAAACCAGTTCATAATTTGGGAATTACAGTCGACCTGATATTTGTTATTCTGAGCAACGGTTCATGGCATTTAAAGTTCAATCAGCCTTGAGCTTCGTAAATACTGACTAGGATCAGAAATTATATTGTAGAAAAACTAAAGAAAGTAAAGGTCGCCTTTTATGTGGCTCTAATATCTAAGACCTTTACAACAACAACAATAATGGAACTTTAAGCAGTAAATTTGGTGTTGTCTGTCGGTGTTGTATCAGTTACTAGTGTGATTAACATGCAAGACAAATTATGAGGTGCTTTGTTTCTGATGGAACGAGGGACCGTGAATATTACGACCTAGTGTTTAGGTCTTCCAAAGAGGTACCTCATATCTTACTGAAGTCTCTCTCTGTTGTCATTATGAGCCAGATGATCAACCAGCTCACCTCTCACCTCCTATGACCAGCCAATATGGTACTGATTTTTTCACACACACGTGATTACACCAGCCTCATTGGTGTCCAATGTTCTGTGGCAGGATGATTTAAACCCCAGATAAAAACTCGGACAGAATGAAGAACCGGTAACCCTTTTCAAGATTCATCATCAACGAATTTCTGTTCCAACTTTCAAAAATTGAAATGAAGGAAGGGCGGGGCTTCTTATTTGTTAGATGATAGTGATCACCTAAGATCACTATGAAGGCCCATAATCCTTGGTTTTATGAAAACCAATTAATAAGAACAATAATGACCCAACTAGGCCAATGGACTGCCAAGCATACTGTGACCACTCACCTTCCCGTAATCTAAGGAAAGGCCGCTAGTATTCTTACACTTCATGTGTATATCTAATAACAGCGGTAGAAATGATGTGGCACGTATCTTACACTCCTGCATATGATAATTAAAGCACTCTGACTCAAAAGTGTAAGGGAAAATCTAGTAAAAGCACATCCTATGACTAAATAGTTGTTCGATTTATTTATAGATGGGTTTGTGAGGGAGGCAAATGCGAGAGTCTGGGGAAGACGGGTAAGCATGGAGTTTGTAGGGGATGAGAGGGCCTAGTAAGTGAGTCAGCTGTTGTTTGCTGATGATACATTACTGGTGGCAGATCGAGTGAGAAACTGCAGAAGTTGGTGACTGAGTTTGGAGGGGTGTACGAAAGGAAGAAGTTGAGAGTAAATAGGAACAATAAGCAAGGTTATTAGGTTTAGCAGGGTTGAGGGACAGGTTAATTGGGGTGTTAGTTTGAGTGGAGGAAAACTGGAACAGTTTTATTATAGAATCTAATCCCTTGCCTTTTTCACCAATGTCAAATTTGTTGCAGTCTCTGCATGGAATGTGATACGTACAATCAGCTACCTCAACAGAAGAATTCTTGATCATTATGCCTTTAACACTGCAATTGTTTTTGAATACACGCTAACACACTAAATTTTTCCAGTACATACTAATTTTGAAAGATCGTCTGTCAAAAATTAGTTCATTGTTAGAAAATTTCATCGTGTCTCAGAGCACTATAACACAATTTCATCGTGTCTCAGAGCACTATAACACAATATCATGGTGTCTAAGAGCACTATAACGCAGTATCATAGTGTCTCAGAACACCGTAACACAATGTCATGGTGTCACAGAGCACTATAACACAATATCATGGTGTCTCAGGGCACTATAACACAATGTCATGGTGTCTCAGAGCACAAAAACACAATATCATGGTGTTACAGAACACCATAACACAATGTCATAGTGTCTCAGAGCCCCATAACACAATGTCATAGTGTCTCAGAGCACCATAACACAATGTCATAGTGTCTCAGAGCACCATAACACAATGTCATAGTGTCTCAGAGCACCATAACACAATGCCATAGTGTCTCAGAGCACCATAACACAATGCCATAATGTCTCAGAGCACCATAACACAATGTCATAGTGTCTTCGAGCACCATAACACAATATCATGGTGTCTCAGAGCACCATAACACAATGTCATGGGTCTCAGAGCACCATAACACAATGCCATAGTGTCTCAGAGCACCATAACACAATATCATGGTACCGTCACATCAAACACTACATTAGTCACGACCACTTGGTGGGTGGGTAACAAGGGTTGAGTCGACGTTAATGAGAAGAGCAGTAGAGAGAGGTGGGTGGAAGGAGAGGGAAGGTGAGGGGAAGTGAGAGATGAAGGGGGGAGAGGATGGAGGGAAGAGGTAAGAGATGAAGGGGGAGGGGATGGTTGAAGGGGCAGGATATGAGGGGCAGAGTGGGTGACATGTGAATGAAAAGTTTACTGGAACTGACATAAGATGAGGCAGTGCATGGAGTAAAGGGAGAAAAGGGAAGGAGGGAGGTGCACGGGGAGTGAGTGATGTAATGGGAGAGGTTCACGCTGGGAGAGGAGGAGAGACATGCAGTATTAACGTTCTGCTCAACGCTAACTACGTCATGAAAAAGACATATCGGCCAACGCCGCCACTCTGCTCCGCTGCTGCTGCCACAGCAGGTGAGGACAGTGGTATAGCAGGTAGACACGGTTATATAGCAGGCTGGGACGGTGGTACAGCAAGCTGGGACGGTGGTATAGGAGGGTGAGAAGGTGGTGCAGCAAGCTGAGTCGGTGGTATAGCAAGCTTGGACTGTGGTATAACAAATTGGAACGATGGTATAGCAAGCTTTATCGGTGGTATAACAAGCTGGGTCGGTGGTATAGCAAGCTGAGACGGTGGTATAGCAAGCTTGGACGGTGGTATAACAAGCTGGGTCGGTGGTATAGCAAGCTGGGACGGTGGTATAGTAGGTTGGGATGGTGGTGCAGCAAGCTGGAACGGTGGTATAGCAAGTTTGGACGGTGCTATAACAGGTTGGAACGGTGGTATAGCGGATGAAGACGGGTTGAGATATGTGACACTAGACGCTGCTTGACGGGGTCTTGCGGCAGTAGTATCAAAAAACTGACTGACTGGGTCATGCATCATTAAACAGCTGACTGACGAGGTCATGCATCATTAAACAGCTGATTGACGGGGTCATGCATCATTAAACAGCTGACTGACGAGGTCATGCATCATTAAACAGCTGACTGACGAGGTCATGCATCATTAAACAGCTGACTGACGAGGTCATGCATCATTAAACAGCTGACTGACGAGGTCATGCATCATTAAACAGCTGACTGACGGGGTCATGCATCATTAAACAGCTGACTGACGAGGTCATGCATCATTAAACAGCTGACTGACGAGGTCATGCATCATTAAACAGCTGACTGACGAGGTCATGCATCATTAACAGCTGACTGACGGGGACATGTGGCATTACTCAATTGACTGACGCGTTCATGTAGCTACAAATGACTGATGGACGGTTTTTATGACAACAAGTAACGTCCAGACGGCATATACAGCACCGTAACATTAACAAATCGGTTTCTACAGCCTCATGATCAGGTGTGTATAGAAACATGGTTGAGTGATGGATATAAGTAACAACATGATCAGGTGTGTATAGAAACATGGTTGAGTGATGGATATAAGTAACAACATGATCAGGTGTGTATAGAAACATGGTTGAGTGATGGATATAAGTAACAACATGATCAGGTGTGTATAGAAACATGGTTGAGTGATGGATATAAGTAACAACATGATCAGGTGTGTATAGAAACATGGTTGAGTGATGGATATAAGTAACAACATGAAGCTAGGTTAAGGCGAGATGGGGCAACACTCATATGAGTGACAGCTTTATAAGGATGCATGTTGATGAGTGACGGAAGATGGTATGATCATATGGAGGGATGATAATTATACGTGACATATTGTGGATGAGCGAAGGGTGCATGTAACACTACACATCTGATATGGGTACATGTGGCACTACATGGATGAGTGACAGGTGTATTTGGTACTACATAGAAGAATGATGGACGTAGATGAATGACAGGTGTGTGTAGCTTTATGCAGATGGGTAACGGGTGCAATATGTGATGCCACATATTGTGGGTGTGTGTGATCACAGGCAGATGAGTCTGATACAGTAACATCGTGTTACCAAGGGAGAGCCGTACGCTTCGTGTACAATGATATAAACCTAACTCAGGTTGAGACACCTGATAGTCAAGTGCAATTATACCTGATGCTCAGGCTGGCAGAATAAAGTTCTTTTTGCCTGTTTACTCGTTGTCCACGACTGTCGCCATGTTTACTCGTTATCCACGACTGTCTCCATGTTTACTTGTTATCCAGGATTGTCGCCATGTTCACTTGTTATCCACGACTATCGCCATGTTCACTTGTTATCCATGATTGTCGCCATGTTCACTTGTTATCCACGACTGTCGCCATGTTCACTTGTTATCCACGACTGTCTCCATGTTTACTTGTTATCCAGGATTGTCGCCATGTTCACTTGTTATCCACGACTATCGCCATGTTCACTTGTTATCCATGATTGTCGCCATGTTCACTTGTTATCCACGACTGTCGCCATGTTCACTTGTTATCCATGACTGTCGCCATGTTCACTTGTTATCCACGACTGTCGCCATACTTGCTGTTTCCCATTATCAGTTACAATAAAGGATGACTAAATGTTTAATATAATGCCGTACGAATGTAAGGTTATTAGTGCGTTCTGTGGTGTGACTGTCCACAGGGGACGTGAGCCATGAAGAAGGCGATGAAAAGAATTTCCAGAGGGATGGTTGGCCATCCAGGACCCACCAGCATCCCACACGTGAGCGACCAGAAGCAGCGAGCAAAACGACAGTTAGGCAAGACAATGTGTCGTGGCTGAGACAGAGAGACTGGCACACGCATCCCTCCGAGAGGAACCCAGCGACAATCAAGGAACAACGGCAACAGAACAAGCCGTACAACGCAGTCATTAAAGGCGATAACCTCGTTACACAACACACGCCAGACACCTCCTTAGGCCAAGATGAACGTACCAATCCTCATCCTCGGAGCTATTCAATTCTTGTCGCACCCGACACTGACGTCATTAGGTGCGCTGTCATGGGAGAGAAAATTGGCTTCATTTAGCCGACAACCTCGCTGGCGGTGTCCCACAGAGCAAACAGGTTGGGGGGAATTAGGGCTCGGTGAGGGAGCGGTGGGGATTAAGGTGAGAGGCAGCAGGTGAGGTGAGGCCGTGACGCCCTGTGTTACGGATGAATTACGCCGGATTTTTGATGATGTTCCGTGATGAACTGGTCCAGCAAGATGGTATACCGCCCGAGACTAATGCGGGGGAGACCCCTCACACGTGTGACCGTTGCCAGGAAGTCCTCCAGCCTGCTCCCCTGCATAATCCTCCCCAGCACAGGCAGCTTCACGAGACAATAACGTCTGTGTCCGATTATAAAGCCGGGAATGCATATATTATGACCTCAAATTTCCATATGTAATGAAGCAGTTCATAAGTATATTGTAAGACGGGATAAACGAATAAGACATATGTCAGTATGTATTCATCATACAATAGTGGGGAGAATGCCCTCAGCTCAGTCAAGGAACAAGTTCACTCCATTTACATTTACAGAGAAGCTCTGGCTGAGGGGAAGGATGCTCTTCGTGCACCACTCGTCTACTGAGGATGGTTTATTGAAAGCCTTTCAGAGCAACTGGCTCATCGGTCATTAGCGCTTTTTAGTATCACATCGTCCAAGACTCTCGAACTTTCATCCGTCTGAGACAGCCCATCACGTTCTTGAACAAAATCCTGAGTTTAGTTCTTCCTCTTACATTCTCTGTAACATTACTTCATAACACTGTTCTTACTTCCACAAGATCTAATCTGTTCATGATTCCTCCTCCGCATATCATTATGAGACCCATCTTTTTATTTAACTTCTCTGGCTCAGGAACCATAACTGAATCACCTGCATATGATAAATGTGGCAATCCCATTTCATGTTACCATTGTTCAACAGTCCATTGCCATCACACCACTTACCATCCATCTGTCTCATCCCGCCAGTAAAACATTTTTCGTGACACCACACATCCTTGTTACTCTTATATATTTGTTTCAGACTATCATTCGTACAACCGCTTACTTTAAGATGCACTACTTACTGCTATAAAAGCACTTAACAGGAATCGGATATCTTTATGGAAATCACAGAGACCATGAACTTCCTAAAACAATTTCTTATCTATATCGTGTTCTAAATGGGTGAAAGCAGATCCCTTTTATCCTTTTTCACTTGACATTATCTTTTATGTTCAACTACAAAATTCTGTGATCTATACAACCTATTTCTTAGTCCCACCTTGTTTGTCATATACATGGGCATTTACTAATCTCTTCAACATGATTGATTACGATCCTCACACACACTCTTACTATTCCTTTGTAATTTTTGTAGAAATTTCCGTTCAATTTGGTTTAATGCCATAGTACAATTACTCCCTCTGTCCAGTCATCCAGCAAACGACCACTTTACCATAAAGTCATCCACTCTCATGAGATTCATTTAACAGCAGCTTCACCTCCATTCCTCACTATCTTATCCTACGCTCCGTCTACGTAACCTCATGATTTTCCATCTAATTTTATCAGTGAACTCAAATTATGTACATCGTTTATCGTGCCTTGGTCAGCCCTCCTGCAGGACACACGAGTCCAAGGTGTGATGCAGCACCTCAACAAAGCAGGTCAGGTCACCTGATCTCAGAACCTGTCACAGAAAGATCATGTCGTATAACTTGTTGAGGTCTGCTTCCTGCATATGTTCTACTTTACCTAGTCCTATGTGCTGTACTTATTGAACACGTGAAGTACGTTTAATACGACAGTGCTTAGAAGTGCTATAGATGGATATGTGAGAGAGAGAGAGAGAGAGAGAGAGAGAGAGAGAGAGAGAGAGAGAGAGAGAGAGAGAGAGAGAGAGAGAGAGAGAGAGAGAGAGAGAGAGAGAGAGAGAGAGAGAGAGAGAGAGAGAGAGAGAGAGGCAACTGGAGGAGAGGTCAGAAGTGAGTGACTATTGTTGATATAGGTGAACATCGGAATCTTTGCAGTTTAGGTCACGTCTCTACGTAGAGTAATATGGTCATATTGTAAAGTTCATTTTGTAGAGTAAGATGCAAAGTTATCCTGTAGAGTCCACTATACGTAAGGTTAGCAGATGGTTGGTAGGTTTGTCTAATTTTATGATTATTCATTTTCAACTTCTCCTGATACAGTATTTCAGCATACAACAGCTGTGAAGTTTGTTATTTTCACAATAAAGTTTGTCTCCCAAAACTACTATAATCTTACTCCTTAGTCTGCAGGACTAGAGAGCGACAGTCTTCTGTTTTCAGCAAGCTTGGCTGCTGTTGGTCTCAGTATCAGCGTTTTATCCCATAGGGAGATGTGCAACAGGACTCGTCCCCGATCAACTTACCGATCATATCAGGGAGTAAGGTACTGCCGTCAGGGAGTAGCGCTAAGTGAGGGTCTTCAAGTAGCTCACACTAATCCTTCTTATCTGCCTCAGGTACACCGACCTTTTGTAACGGTGTCTGGAGGTGCTGGTACGATCATCCTAAACCTTTATACAAATAGTTGACACAGAAAGTGAGAACAAAGTTATATGAATAGCAAAAGAACACTTGGTTTCCCCTTGTCTTCATAGCCGCAGAAATCAGGAAGAGTTTTGTGTGATGAGAATAGAAAAGCAAATAGAAGAAATAGAGGAAATACCTTTAAATCTTTTTTAACTATCAAGTTTACCAAGGGCGTCTTAGCTTCGCCTGTTCTTTTCATATCAATTGACTGTTCTAAGTCTTAAATTTCCTCGTGGTTATCAGCATATATATATATATATATATATATATATATATATATATATATATATATATATATATATATATATATATATATATATATATATATATATATATATATATATATATATATTGATTGAGAGGGTGAAGGCATGTACAGAGCATCAGATTGGGGAAGAGCAGTGTGGTTTCAGAAGTGGTAGAGGATGTGTGGATCAGGTGTTTGCTTTGAAGAATATATGTGAGAAATACTTAGAAAAGCAAATGGATTTGTATGTAGCATTTATGGATCTGGAGAAGGCATATGATAGAGTTGATAGAGATGCTCTGTGGAAGGTATTAAGAATATATGGTGTGGGAGGCAAGTTATTAGAAGCAGTGAAAAGTTTTTATCGAGAATGTAAGGCATGTGTACGTGTAGGAAGAGAGGAAAGTGATTGGTTCTCAGTGAATGTAGGTTTGCGGCAGGGGTGTGTGATGTCTCCATGGTTGTTTAATTTGTTTATGGATGGGGTTGTTAGGGAGGTGAATGCAAGAGTTTTGGAAAGAGGGGCAAGTATGAAGTCTGTTGGGGATGAGAGCTTGGGAAGTGAGTCAGTTGTTGTTCGCTGATGATACAGCGCTGGTGGCTGATTCATGTGAGAAACTGCAGAAGCTGGTGACTGAGTTTGGTAAAGTGTGTGAAAGAAGAGAGTTAAGAGTAAATGTGAATAAGAGCAAGGTAATTAGGTACAGTAGGGTTGAGGGTCAAGTCAATTGGGAGGTAAGTTTGAATGGAGAAAAACTGGAGGAAGTGAAGTGTTTTAGATATCTGGGAGTGGATCTGGCAGCGGATGGAACCATGGAAGCGGAAGTGGATCATAGGGTGGGGGAGGGGGCGAAAATCCCGGGAGCCTTGAAGAATGTGTAGAAGTCGAGAACATTATCTCGGAAAGCAAAAATGGGTATGATTGAAGGAATAGTGGTTCCAACAATGTTGTATGGTTGCGAGGCGTGGGCTATGGATAGAGTTGTGCGCAGGAGGATGGATGTGCTGGAAATGAGATGTTTGAGGACAATGTGTGGTGTGAGGTGGTTGGATCGAGTAAGTAACGTAAGGGTACGAGAGATGTGTGGAAATAAAAAGAGCGTGGTTGAGAGAGTAGAAGAGGGTGTTTTGAAATGGTTTGGGCATATGGAGAGAATGAGTGAGGAAAGATTGACCAAGAGGATATATGTGTCAGAGGTGGAGGGAACGAGGAGAAGTGGGAGACCAAATTGGAGGTGGAAAGATGGAGTGAAAAAGATTTTGTGTGATCGGGGCCTGAACATGCAGGAGGGTGAAGGAGGGCAAGGAATAGAGTGAATTGGATCGATGTGGTATACCGGGGTTGACGTGCTGTCAGTGGATTGAATCAGGGCATGTGAAGCGTCTGGGGTAAACCATGGAAAGCTGTGTAGGTATGTATATTTGCGTGTGTGGGCGTATGTATATACATGTGTATGGGGGTGGGTTGGGCCATTTCTTTCGTCTGTTTCCTTTGCGCTACCTCGCAAACGCGGGAGACAGCGACAATGGGATGGCCTTGATTAGGGCCTCAGTTGCCCGTGCCGTCTTAGCAAACATAAAAGATCACATTCTAACTTCTTTTTCTGGTCTAGATAAATAAGGATTGTTGAAACGGCATTCATAGGATCTGTTTATCAATCCTGAAATTATCCCGGTACGTCGCCGCTGACCTTTGTTGTTATATTTTTGTCAAGTAAAGTTATCCAAACTGAGCACAGTGTTCAAGACAGTGTTCAAGATCATTCAAGGAACATAAACACTGTCACTACATAGATGATTCTTGACTGGCAGAAGGAAAAAGTTGTATATTGGGTCCCTGTCCGCCTAGCATTCATATCTTCTGACAGAACTACCATTTACAAACAAGGTACTTAGCCCTCGTCACCTGAATCTCGTCAGACACGAAGCGAGTACACTTCTCATGTTCAGGTTGTACTTTCTTTTCTGCTTCACGACAGAAAGTAGAATGGATTAGTCTAGGATGTTCTTCATTACTGAGCGTTATTAATCTAGGATGGTCTTCAGTACTGAGCGTTATTAATCTAGAATGTCTTCATTACTAAGCGTTATCAGTCTAGGATGGTCTTCATTACTGAGCGTTATTAATCTAGGATGGTCTTCATTACTGAGCGTTATTGATCTAGGATGGTCTTCATTACTGAGCGTTATCAATCTAGGATGGTCTTCATTACTGAGCGTTATCAATCTAGGATGGTCTTCATTACTGAGCGTTATCAATCTAGGATGTTCTTCATTACTAAGCTTTATCAATCTGGGTTGGTTTTCATTACTGAATATTATCAATGTGGGATGGTCCTCATTGCTGAGCGTTATTAGAACAATGGAATAAGAGAACACAACTGAATTTTAGCGGTGCTCCAGGATAGTCTAAGAAAGGGTGAGGAAGGGTGTGACGAAGGGTTGTGTGAGGGTGTCAATGAGTAACCTACTGAGTGGATACATGAAGGGAGTGAGAGAGAATGATCATCGAGGGTTTGATTGTTTTTGGCAGACTGACTCGGACCAGAGAGTGTTCTTCGCCAGTGTTATGGTTGCCTTTTTATTAGTTTCTCGTCTTTTTAGCAAACCTAATGTTCTTTCCTCTCATATCTGTGTATCCTTACCACTCATTCCGACAACATAACTTTTCAATTTACTACCTGTTTATCACTGAGAACTGTCTTACCCCTGGAACTACCAGTTCCGAAGGATAACACATCACAAAAACCTTATCCATGACTCAGACATACTGCTTGTAGTGCTGAGTGTGCACAGGGGGTGGGTGGGTGTAGGGGGTGGGGAGAGAAGCTTGCCTTGAGATGGGCGTGGCCAGGAGGTGTGGCACTAGCTCCTCCCACCCACCTGTGAGCCACCAACACCAGAGGAATAACTTGCACCAGTTCGCCTGAAGTTCTGTCTTTATCATATCCTGGCAGAGGTCCGTCAGACATGCGTAGTGCCCCACGAAGGTCTCATCACACCCGCCCGCAGGTTTGGCTCACACTACATAAGAAAGATTTGCGACGTTCTTATTGCTTTCTTCCGCTGAGGATGATCAAAATGTGTAGCCTTCCTCTGTAAGTCGTTCAGAAAGATTAATTACCTTTTATTTTTTATTTTCTATGTAAACCTGAAGTCATTGTATGAACGTTATGGCAAACTTTCTCATATTGTTTGTGGCTTCCCATACACAATGGTTCATTCCGTAAAACTTTAGATCTCTTTCCTGCAGGAAAACAATTAACCAAGAAATAGAGTAGCACAAGGATAATAAATAATTACTTGAGCCAGTATAGTCTCCCCAAAACATGTTACAGATTGCATAGACTTTCTCGAGCTTTCTGTACATATTTTGGTGTATAAACGATTAATTAATCATATTTTTTCCTGTCGGGAAACTAAGCCAGATTCATAGAGTTGCTTGGTGTGTATAAATTGAGGGTGAAAACTCTAAGCACGTATTACTAGAGTTATATGAATCTAGGAAACAATAAGAAATCAGCCGGGGATTGTGGAGGATTACCCAGTATAGCTGGATGTGATGATTCTAATGGAGTTGTTAAAAGAAGTGAAATACGTTAAGCCTTACTTTTCATTCCTCTCTCTCTCTCTCTCTCTCTCTCTCTCTCTCTCTCTCTCTCTCTCTCTCTCTCTCTCTCTCTCTCTCTCTCTCTCTCTCTCTCTCTCTATGTCTATTGGAATGGATCACAATTTTCCGCTTCCATATACAAATATATATATATATATATATATATATATATATATATATATATATATATATATATATATATATATATATATATATATATATATATATATATATATATATATATATATATCATTATTATATATATATATATTATATATATATATATATATTATTATATATATATATATATTTTTTTTTTTGCCGCTGTCTCCCGCGTCTGCGAGGTAGCGCAAGGAAACTGACGAAAGAAATGGCCCAACCCACCCCCATACACATGTATATACGCACGTCCACACACGCAAATATACATACCTACACAGCTTTCCATGGTTTACCCCAGACGCTTCACATGCCCTGATTCAATCCACTGACAGCACGTCAACCCCGGTATACCACATCGATAGAATTCACTCTATTCCTTGCCCTCCTTTCACCCTCCTGCATGTTCAGGCCCCGATCACACAAAATCTTTTTCACTCCATCTTTCCACCTCCAATTTGGTCTCCCACTTCTCGTTCCCTCCACCTCCGACACATATATCCTCTTGGTCAATCTTTCCTCACTCATTCTCTCCATGTGCCCAAACCATTTCAAAACACCTGCTCTCTCAACCACACTCTTTTTATTTCCACACATCTCTCTTACCCTTACGTTACTTACTCGATCAAACCACCTCACACCACACATTGTCCTCAAACATCTCATTTCCAGCACATCCATCCTCCTGCGCACAACTCTATCCATAGCCCATGCCTCGCAACCATACAACATTGTTGGAACCACTATTCCTTCAAACATACCGATTTTTGCTTTCCGAGATAATGTTCTCGACTTCCACACATTCTTCAAGGCTCCCAGGATTTTCGCCCCCTCCCCCACCCTATGATCCACTTCCGCTTCCATGGTTCCATCCGCTGCCAGATCCACTCCCAGATATCTAAAACACTTTACTTCCTCCAGTACGTACCGTGTTGTAGGTACGCCATGACTTTGGTACTAGATCACGTACGTACTCCGTGATGTACGTATCCCATGACGTAAGTACCCTGTGATGTGTGTACCCAGTGACGTACGTACCCCGTGACGCTCTATAGCAGAGCCTGGTCCGGTGAACAGCCTTGTTTACTTCAGATGTTTATTTCTATTCTCCCCTTATTTCCTTAAGCACGACGTTACAGCTCTTGAGTGCGACATTATAACCCTTATGTACGACGGCAGGACCCTTGACCTGACACTATAGGATCGCACTGTCTTGTTAAAGCGTCGTACTGTTTTGCTCAAGGATCGTCCCGTCGTGCTCAAGGGTCATGTTATCGTGCTCAAACGTCGTACCATCATGCTTGATGAAGTGGTGAACGACAATTACTCCTGTATATATGTAAGAACAGATTGACCGGACGTCCACAGTAACTCCACAGAACTCTGAAATGTATGCATCACATTTCTCAACCTTGCACTTCATTGCTCAATTTTCACTAAGAATATTGGTGTTAATATTATGAAGTAAAAAAATATAAGGAACAAATATATAGAAGATAAAATATTGTCCGTTAACATAGTAGAGGACATGCGCTCGCGTTCTGAAAGAGAGTAAAGGATCATAATTACCAGTCTGTTGATTAAGAGAGATATTTCACCACATAATGCCACTTATGATAATTAATGTGTAAGAGCTAAAGATTTAGTGTTTTGTGATATAAATAGTGAGTAAGAAGGAGAGAGAGAGAGAGAGAGAGAGAGAGAGAGAGAGAGAGAGAGAGAGAGAGAGAGAGAGAGAGAGAGAGAGAGAGAGAGAGAGAGAAGAGAGAGAGAGAGAGAGAGGAGAAGGGTAATATATGCTATGCTCTAAACAGTTAAGCATTTCCTATTACCTTTACGACATCTATAAAAAGCTTGCAAAAAGGGTTCAGAAGTTAATATCTGTACCGTAAACTTCCTCTCGTATGCAAAAAAAAAGAAAAATGAAGACACTAGAGGTGCGAGGTATTGTTGTTATTGATAAACCATAACCCCGGGGAGGCAAGAGGCTGGGGAGGCAAGAGGTTGTGGAAGGCGAAAAACTGGAGGAGGTGAGTGGCGTATTTTACAGCACACATGGAATGTTTTATCCCGCAAAGTTATTCATAATAATGTCTCCGGAAATATTAGGAATCTAATTTTCAGTAAGATAAATCCTCTGAAACTGGAAACGCAATAATAGAAATTACGTAACAGAAAATGCTTAACATCAATAATCGGAAAAAAGAAAACAACAAACAGAGATTTCTGATTTTCTCTGCAATTACGAATATATGAAATATATTGCTACTCTCTACCACCTTGACACTCAAACATATGATCGGAGATGTAGAAGCGGCATCACGATACATACATATGTACACCTGAACACGTTTGATCTTTACTTGCCCTGAGGAAGTATATGTGATATCAGTTATAGGCAGCAAGAATATATATATATATATATATATATATATATATATATATATATATATATATATATATATATATATATATATATATATATATATATATATATATATATATATATATATATGCGTGCATATTATCACTTCTTAACATATATGTATTTTGTATTTGTTTATTGCTTTAGTGATACGTATTCATATGCGGTTTATCAATTGAAATTTTCCTTTCCACTTAATCATAATGTTATAAATGATTAGTATACTAAACTTCAGTCAACATATGTATTATTCAACAGATTAAAGGCATAGAATAGGCCCAGGAAAGACAGAGATTTATAAGGGGACTGAGAGAAAGGAAGATAACGAACGAGACAGAGAAGGCGAGAGAGGGACATAAATAAGGTGGCGTGTCAGAGCGTTCCCTCATCACCAGCACACTCTACTGCCCCTCTGGGATCCAAGGGTCTCAACCCCAGCCCCATCTTCCGTCCTCCCTCGGGTGGCAAGTCTCCACTCTCCCATATTCTTGAAAGGGATTTTAGCCCGTTCCCTTACCGTTAAAGAGGAGCTTTAGAACTTCTTTTTCACCTTCGTGGAAGTGTTTCAAGGATGATCTTTCATTCTGAAAGAGAACATAGATGTTTTTCGCTCGTGACACGAATATCAAGACCTCGAGACCTTCCACCGAAGGTGCCCAAGCGCTACTCATATGTTCATGAAGGAAAAATTAATATCATTCTCTCGATCTGTGTGTAAGGTGAACGTTAAGGCTGCTCCATTATCGATAACGGTACCTACATCTCACCCCTCCTCCCCTCCCCTCACAATCTGTTTAGTACTGAGGACTGAGGGTCAGATTTTACATCATTTAAGTCCACCACTGGCGGACATATTTCAAGGTTCAGGAAGAGTCCGTCATCCAGGAACGGCATCTGAAAATATTTTCGACCAGGGTTGAAAAATAAAGGCCTATCTTCTCCTCATAAGAAAGATTTCAAGGCTATAAAGGCTACAAGGCTCAGTTCTCACTTCACAAGAAATGTCAAGGCTTCTCTTTCCTGGGGGGGATCGTAGGGAGGCTGAGGAGGAGGGGATTACATGTCTGCCACCTAGTTCCAAGCAAACACTTAATCCTTCTCATTATGTTAGATACTCGGAAGAGATTTACGGCGAGCGTCACCAGGATTACTATCATTACCTGAGTTTTACGTCCGAGCGCAAATTATCACTGAATTACGTCAGTTGGTCCTCTACCCACCACGGGAAGGTTCAGCGGCAGTGATGGTCCTAACAGTGTTCTTCACTGCCACTGGTTGCTCAGTCCTCGTGTTCATCAGTGTTCTTCACCACCACTGGTTCTTCAGAAGCTGTGGTGGTCGTCACAGTGTTCTTCAACACCATTGGTTTGTTGTTCCTTTTCCCCCTACACTCCGGATCAGGAGAAGGTATATGGTAGGGTTGACAGAGATTCATTCCTTAGGGAAGGTCCTTAGAGTATACGGTGTGGGAGGAAAGCTGCTAAAAGCAGTGAGAAGTTTTTGTCAAGGATTTAAGGCATGTGTCCGAGTAGAAAGAGAGGAGAACGAATGATTTCATGTGAAGGTTGGTCTGCAGCAGGGATGTGTGGTGTCACCATAGTTCAATTTGTTTATGGATAGGATGGTGAGGGCGGTAGATACGAAAGTCTTGGAGAAAAGAGCGAATATACATTTCCGTAAGAGGATGAGAGGGCCTACGAAGTAAGTCAGTTGTTGTTTGCTGATGATACAGAACTGGTGATATATTCGAGTGAGAAACTGCAGAAGTTGGTAATTGGATTTGGAAGACTGTGTGAAAGGAGAAAGTTGTGAGTAAATGCGTATAAAAGCAAGGTTATTAGGTTTAGCTGATATATTCTATCCAGACAAAGATTAGGTATTCTTGATGGTATTTCTGTCCTTCAGCAGAGAACTTCGCTAGAGACCATTTGTTTGATCTACTTCCTCCATGTACGTCTGTACCCCTCCTGCTCTACCTCACCAAGAAGAGCAATTAGCCTCCTACTCTCAACCTGTCCCACCCTCCACCAGGACCCATGACCTCCTACTCTCCTCCTATACTGTCTCACCAAACAAAGACTATGAACTCCTACCCGTATCCTATTTCATCCAAGCAAGCAAGACTCATAACCCCCTACCGTCTTACCCTTGTATTCCATCCTTGCATGACCCTTAATCTCCCTCCTCTTAGCCAGACTTATGAGCACCTCCCTCCCCTCAAGACCTATGACCCACGCCTCCTCCCACACTGCTCTACCCAGAGCCAATAAGACCACGCGGGATCAAACGAGGGGTGTATATTCTCTATTTCCATGACTCATTATCATTATACCAAATAATTTCAACTTCGTATTTACCCAAGCAGAGGAGTGTAGTTCGTGACGTTTATTATCTTAATGAGAAAGAGATCTACACCCTCGCCGGAAGCGCACACGTATTATTTCCCTCAACACGCACCATTGGAAGGGATGGTTTCACATAATTTACTCGTAATTACGGTAGGGTGTTGATGGTGCAGCTGAGGTTAGGTACCTGGGCCTGAAGTCTTGTGTCTGCCTTTAAGACTCTCAGGTCGCACAGCTTGTGATAAACTATTTACCATATATTGACAAGAGAAAATTTCCTTGTAGTTTTTTCAAAGTTTACAAGATTTCCCAGCTGTAAGGAACAGGCTTGTTGGTGACATAATATATGAACTGTTTAGGCTAGGTAGTTTTGACATCTTATCTGTCCAGTTCGAGATAACTTAGTCTTGCAGGCGGTGTCAGGATTTCCATAAGAAGTTTGTCCGCCTCAGATGTTTTGCCTGACTACACGGAAATATTCCATTTTTTCAGTTATTTTCATTTTCCCTTTTAGCTTTACTTCTTATTGTTAGCTTCCCAAGACATTGTTACACATATATACTCAGTCTACTAATGTGGTTTGTATGGAAGTAGTAAATGGCTAGATAGATGATAATGTGAAATTTTCGTATATGTCGTACATGGGTACCAACTATCTATACACTGGGGAAACTCACAAGCATTATCGTGAGGTGCACGTGACCTGTGCGACATCGTCTACCTATAGCATGACACACACGACCAAATAATTCATTTCGTTAAGGATGTAAACTCCATCACTGAACACTTGAGCCGTCGGCTGAAGACCTTGTAGACGCTATCTATATACCACTGTGGACTAAATCAATTACTACCTGTGCTATACGGGATGGCGGCCAACCTGCCATCAATCCCGGCCATGTCACGGTCGGTGGAATGGTCCCTCGACGGAGTGCCACGCCTGAAGGCCATCGTCCGCACAGCAGAGAGACAAGACCATGTGGAAAGCACTGAACCAGAAGTACTGCAGGAGATCGTGCAAGCAAGGTAAATGAAAGTTACAAGGACAAAATTATAAACAAATCCGTTGGAGGAAGAAGATAGACGCTTATCTTATCCTGAACCTCTGATGTTCAGTTAGTGGTTGTTGTATTCCGTAATCCATGATACCGTTTCAAAAAATTTCATATGTTCAGGATGAACGTTGTTTGTTGCATATCACACTGTATGTAAATAAACTGATTTATGTAACTATTTAAACATGAACATTTTCTCGTCGTTAAAAGCTCGAGCAAATTTTTGCTTGCCTGCCCCTCAAAATTCCTCAAAACTGATAAGATATGGTTCCTTACGCCTAAGGGCCCGTACCGTCCTACTACTTCCCTGTTACATCCCACCAAGCAAGACTCGTTCTTGTCCCTCACTGCACTCCTTCTCCACCCTCATCTACCTCCCCTCCTGTGTAAGAACCATAGCTACCCTCCTACCTAGCCAGACGTATGACTAGCGCACTCACCTCCATTCAGCAAGATCAGCTGCTGTAATTAGGTAGGGATGTGTTGTCTGCTCATCCCTTCCTGTAAGACTCCCATGTCGTTAGCAGAACTTCTATAGCACATGGTTCAGCTCCTGAGCTATTTTCCTTCTGGCTGTCGTGCCGGAAGGAGTGATGAGTGAGGAGGAACCTTCTCTTTCATCATCCTCTCTCCATCTTAGTAATTCCAGATGCTGAAGTTTCCTTAGAAATAAAATTGACACAGACCATCAGGTGTTATGTTACCTGTCCTTCCCCTGTTCGTTCTCTTCTACATTATCTTACCCGACTCAAGCAACGCTGTTCCTTCAGAACCTCCCCCCATCCTCCCCGCTCGTATCTCACCCCCACCCATGATGCTCGCCTCCCTAGCTACTCTTCCCCATCCAAAACCACACATGATCCTTTCCCTTCCTACCCCATGCTGCCCATGTTAAGAGGTAGGTCCCCCCCCCTTCCCTTCTCAGCCAATCCAGCCCACTGCAAGAAACAGGCCCCCCCCCCTTGCCCTTCCTATCCCCCACTCGACAAAGTCCATCTCCCCCCCCCCCCACCCCCCACCACCACCACCACCACCATCACAATGCTGGACACGTCGGTTGTCTCCTCTCCTCGCTGGACCACACAGCAAGCCGATGAAATTTCCAGCCACGCTTGTTCTCCATTTCTCCATTTCTTTTTCCTGTTACACCATCACAGGGCTCTGTCTCCTCCAGGGGACCCCTGCCGAGGACCTCCCGCCTCTGGGATATCTCCCTAGGTACGACCCAGAAAGGATTCTGGGATGCTCCGAGAAATGGTGGGAAAGTAAAAGGAAACAACGAGTTTCAAGATGGTGTCGGCTGGAGGAGTCGGCGGGTGGCCGCTACAGAGGGAATCAATCCCCGACAGCGAGGTACAGTCTGCAGGGGAGCTTAATAGCTGGCGTTAGTGGTGCTCGAGCCACTGCCCAGGGGTAGTGGATGTTTACTGAGGACTGGGTGTGTAAACAATGCTGGGAAGGGTAAATGACGGTAGCGAGGATATGAAGAGTAGATCTGAAGAATGTTGAAGAGATGCCCACAACCATCTTACATCCTCTCTCTCAGTAGGCTGAAGAGAGCAGCCGCTCACTCTCGAGTTTCTCTGAAATGAGCACTACATTTTCTACCACTACAACTTCCAATATTTTGGTCTAGACATTCTATCATAGAAATTACAAGACGGATTATCACCCCGGGAACTGAAATGTGACTGACAGGAATCATTAAAGGTATCATTAGTAATATCAAATGAATAACAAACACAAATAATTGTTTTATGGAAAACATTAAGAAAGAAATCTTTTTTGATGTTTCCTAAGAACACATCTTTGATAAATGTTGTTGAGTTATCGATGTTGAATATTAGTGCAAGAAGTTAAGAGAAATATTGAGTTAGGTTGAATTACAGCCATCGCTTACGAATGATCTATTGATAATCATTACCTCTAAGCTTACTAAGAATATAGTGGGTTCTACTGAGCCATATCCAGAGAGCATTAACTAAGAAATTAAAGCATATTTTTCTATTTTTTTTCTTCATACCTAATCTCCTTCCCAGGTTTAGCATGCTAGTCTCACAAACAAACGAACAAAAACTCATTTACACACTCCCATTTTCTCGCTGACATTTATCATGTAGGCTACTATCCACAGTCAGGCCGTGCAAACGACAGCATGGTTTACCTTAATTGCTACGTATTCCTTCGTTCAACCCATTCACTGAATATCGCCCTTCATAAACAATATCACTCAAATATTTTTTATCTTAAAGCACGTCTCTCACCGTTCACGCTCTGATACCCCAAAGCCTCCCTTTGACACCCCAAACCCATCCTTACTGCATCCTTCTGAGTCCTCTTTGGTCTCCTTCCCCAGCCCAGCACCTCACGCCACCTGACTCCAAACAAATCCTTATAATTGTAGAAATCTCAAACAATCCCAGCATTAACTGGGATATTTTACCAGATTACTACGACGGAAATAGAGTAATCTATTTCAAGGAAGACAGCTTTTGATATAAAGTGATACGACCCAAAGGGAGGTGGAAATATTTCAAATCTAATGATGTCCACAAGAACAGATCTAATCAATATCTCTAAGGTAGGTGAAAAGCTGGGCGACAGTAATGACAATGTCATTCACTAAACTATTGTCTGGACTTTAAATATAAGATCATAGTTATACCGAATATTACATTAGCAACCCTCGATGAAATACGCCACTACATTAGTAACGTAAACTGGATGAAAGTAATCGAAGTGGACACAGGTGTCAAGATGAATGAGCGAGGAGAGGTTGATATAAAGGATATGTGTGTCTGAAGTGGATGGTGCAAGGGGAACGGGGTGACCAAACTTGAGGGCCTGAAAAAGCGTGTCCAGGCTAAACTGTATCGAAACGATCTGGTATACTTGGGTCGACGAGCTGCCAATGGAATAAACGAGGGCATGTGAAGCGTTCGGGGTAAACCATGGAAAAGTCTGTGGCGCCTGGTTGTGGATAGGAGGCTGTGGTAGTATAGTTTCGGTGCATTACGCATGACAGCTAGAGAATTGATGTGAGTGAATTTAGCCTTTTTTTGTCTGTTCCTGGCGCTATTTAGAATATTTGTTTGATGTCTTGGATGATATTCATTTACCTGTTTCAAAGTCTGTTTTAATTGAACTGATGAAATTGTGTATAAAAGACTGTGTCGTTCAATCCAATTGAGATTATTATGCTCAAAAACTAGGTACGGCAATGGGTAACTCTCTTTCACCTGTACTAAGTAATCTTTATATGGAAGTTTTTGAAACAAATTTACCAAAGGATACCTTACCTTCTAATGCAATCTGGTTTAGATATGTAGATGATGTTCTTTGTGTTTGGCCAACAGATGAAAATTTACAAATATTTCTCCCTTTACTTAACAATTCAGTACCTTCCATCAAATTTACTGTAGAAAATGAAAATAATGGTATGTTACCATTTTCAGATTGCATGATCCATAGGCAAGGAAACAAGTATAAGTTTAGCATATACAGAAAACCTACCAATGTATGCTCATATATCCATTATTACTCATCTCAACATGACAGAGATGATTTATCATTTCAATCTATGTTCCATAGGGCATTACGTGTTTGCAGTCCAGAGCATATTGATGATGAGTTTAAGAAGATATATTCTATTGGATCTATGTTAAAGTACATTAGACCTTTCATTGTTAAATCCCTTAAGTTAGCAAAGAAATCATTTTATAGAGTTAAGCCCAAACCTCCCATTGACACCAAGAATCTTTTAGTTCTCCCTTTTGATGATGATTTTACTTTACTTCCCAATTTGTTTAAATCCTTTGATGTAAATGATGCCTTCAGCAACAATAATAAGATAGGGAATATGCTAATCAGGAATTCATCAGAAAATTCTCCTAGGTGTATCTATGAAGTGCCATGTAGATTTTGTGATAAATTTTATGTTGGGCAGACTGGTAAGGATCTTTCTGTTAGACTTAAGCAACATAAATATAATATAATGCCTTCTTTAATCACGTTAAAATCTATGATCATTGTATTGATTGGAGTAATGCCATCTCAGTTATTAACTCTAAGCCTATTACCACGAGAAAAATATCATTGAATCTTCTATTGTTAAATGCAAAAAGAATTATAATCTTAATATTAGTGATATTCTATACAAATTAGATAACTTTATTGTTGATAAAATTTGTAAAATGATAATTTCATGTTACGCTCGTTGTATATCTTGGATATATATATATATATATATATATATATATATATATATATATATATATATATATATATATATATATATATTTTTTTTTTTTTTTTTTTCATACTATTCGCTATTTCCCGCGATAGCGAGGTAGCGTTAAGAACAGAGGACTGGGCCTTTGAGGGAATATCCTCACCTGGACCTCTTCTCTGTTCCTTCTTTTGGAAAATTAAAAAAAAAAAAAAAAAAAAACGAGAGGGGAGGATTTCCAGCCCCCCGCTCCCATTATATATATATATATATATATATATATATATATATATATATATATATATATATATATTGGAAAGGATCACAATTTTGCGCGTAATCAAGATATTCCTATGAGTCCACGGGGAAAATGAGACACGATAATTTCCCAAGTGCACTTTCGTGTAATAATCACATCATCAGGGGAGACACAAGAGAGAAATATAACAGTCAGTTGGTATACATCGAAGAGACGAAGCTAGGACGCCATTTGGTAAACATGTGATTGTGCGAAACATACAACGAGCGTTCATAAACTTATCATTTAACAAATTTATCAACAATAAAGTAATCTGATTTGTATAGACCATCACTAATATTAAGATTATAATTATTTGTGTATTTTATAGTAGAAGATTCAATGATATTTCTCTTGGTAATAGAGTTAGAGTTAATAACTGAGGCTGGCGTTACTCCAGTCAATACAATGATCATAGTTTTTAACGTGATTAAACGCAGGCACTTAATTCTTGTCCCGTTCTTATACTATATTCATGTTCCTTAAGTCTAACAGAAAGATCCTTACCAGTCTGACCAAATAAAATTTATCACAGTTTCCACAAGGCACTTTACAGATGCATCTAAGAGAATTTTCTGATGAATTCCTGATTAAGATATTCTTTATAGTACTATTGTTGCTAAAGGCAACATTTACATTAAAGGATTTAAGCAACAAGGGAAGCAAAGTGAAATTGTTATTAGAAGGGAAGAACTAAAAGATTCTTCGCGTAAATGGGAGCTTTGGGCTCAACTCTATAAAATGATTTCTTCCAGGCCCCACAGAACTTTCCATGGTTTACCCCAAACGCTTCACATGCCCTGGTTCAATCCATTAACAGCACATCGACCCCGGTATACCACATCGTTCCAATTCACTCTATTCCTTGCACGCCTTTCACCCTCCTGCATGTTCAGGCCCCGATCACGCAAAATTTATATATATATATATATATATATATATATATATATATATATATATATATATATATATATAAATGTATATTGGATGTAACCAAGATGAGAAAAAGGAGAGATAGGTGGTATGTTTGAGGAAAGGAACCTGGATGTTTTGGCTCTGAGTGAAACGAAGCTCAAGGGTAAAGGGGAAGAGTGGTTTGGAAATGTCTTGGAAGTAAAGTCAGGGGTTAGTGAGAAGACAAGAGCAAGGGAAGGAGTAGCACTACTCCTGAAACAGGAGTGGTGGGAGTATGTGTTAGAGTGCAAGAAAGTAAACTCTAGATTGATATGGGTAAAACTGAAAGTTGATGGAGAGAGATGGGTGATTATTGGTGCATATGCACCTGGGCATGAGAAGAAAGATCATGAGAGGCAAGCGTTTTGGGAGCAGCTGTATGAGTGTGTTAGTGGTTTTGATGCACGAGACCAGGTTATAGTGATGGGTGATTTGAATGCAAAGGTGAGTAGTATGGCAGTTGAGGGAATAATTGTTATACATGGGGTGTTCAGTGTTGTAAATGGAAATGGTGAAGAGCTTGTAGATTTATGTGCTGAAAAAGGACTGGTGATTGGGAACATCTGGTTTAAAAAGCTAGATATACATAAGTATACGTATGTAAGAAGGAGAGATGGTCAGAGAGCGTTATTGGATTACGTGTTAATTGATAGGCGCGCGAAAGAGAGACTTTTGGATGTTAATGTGCAGAGAGGTGCAACTGGAGGGATGTCTGATCATTATCTTGTGGAGGCGAAGGTGAAGATTTGTATGGGTTTTCAGAAAAGAAGAGAGAATGTTGGGGTGAAGAGAGTGGTGAGAGTAAGTGAGCTTGGGAAGGAGACTTGTGTGAGGAAGTACCAGGAGAGACTGAGTACAGAATGGAAAAAGGTGAGAACAAAGGAGGTAAGGGGAGTGGGGGAGGAATGGGATGTATTTAGGGAAGCAGTGATGGCTTGCGCAAAAGATGCTTGTGGCATGAGAAGCGTGGGAGGTGGGTTGATTAGAAAGGGTAATGAGTGGTGGAATGAAGAGGTAAGATTATTAGTGAAAGAGAAGAGAGAGGCATTTGGACGATTTTTGCAGGGAAAAAATGGAAATGAGTGGGAGATGTATAAAAGAAAGAGGCAGGAGGTGCAAGTGGTGAAAAAGAGGGCAAATGAGAGTTGGAGCGAGAGAGTATCATTAAATTTTAGGGAGAATAAAAAGGTGTTTTGGAAGGAGGTAAATAAAGTGCGTAAGACAAGGGAGCAAATGGGAACTTCAGTGAAGGGGGCTAATGGAGAGGTGATAACAAGTAGTGGTGATGTGAGAATGAGATGGAGTAAGTATTTTGAAGGTTTGTTGAATGTGTCTGATGATAGAGTGGCAGATATAGGGTGTTTTGGTCGAAGTGGTGTGCAAAGTGAGAGGGTTAGGGAAAGTGATGTGGTAAACAGAGAAGAGGTAGTAAAAGCTTCGCGGAAGATGAAAGCCGGCAAGGCAGCGGGTTTGGATGGTATTGCAGTGGAATTAATCAAAAAAGGGGGTGACTGTATAGTTGATCGGTTGGTAAGGTTATTTAAGGTAAGTATGACTCATGGTGAGTGCCTGAGGATTGGCGGAATGCTTGCATAGTGCCATTTTACAAAGGCAAAGGGGATAAGAGTGAGTGCTCAAATTACAGAGGTATAGGTTTGTTGAGTATACCTGATAAATTATATGGGAGGGTATTGATTGAGAGGGTGAAGGCATGTACAGAGCATCAGATTGGGGAAGAGCAGTGTGGTTTCAGACGTGGTAGAGGATGTGTGGATCAGGTGTTTGCTTTGAAGAATGTATGTGAGAAATACTTAGAAAAGCAAGTGGATTTGTATGTAGCATTTATGGATCTGAAGAAGGCATATGATAGAGTTGATAGAGATGCTCTGTGGAAGGTATTACGAATATATGGTGTGGGAGGCAAGTTGTTAGAAACAGCGAAAAGTTTTTATTGAGGATGTAAGGTATGTGTACGCGTAGGAAGAGAGGAAAGTGATTGGTTCTCAGTGAATGTAGGTTTGCGGCAGGGGTGTGTGATGTCTCAATGGTTGTTTGATTTGATTATGGATGGGGTTGTTAGGGAGGTGAATGCAAGAGTTTTGGAAAGAGGGGTAAGTATGCAGTCTGTTGTGGATGAGAGAGTTTGGGAAGTGAGTCAGTTGTTGTTCGCTGATGATACAGCGCTGGTGGCTGATTCATGCGAGAAACTGCAGAAGCTGGTGACTGAGTTTGGTAAAGTGTGTGAAAGAAGAAAGTTGAGAGTAAATGTGAATAAGAGCAAGGTTATTAGGTACAGTAGGGTTGAGGGTCAAGTCAATTGCGAGGTAAGTTTGAATGGAGAAAAACTGGAGGAAGTAAAGTGTTTTAGATATATGGGAGTGGATCTGGCAGCGGATGGAGCCATGGAAGCGGAAGTGAATCATAGGGTGGGGGAGGGGGCGAAAGTTCTGGGAGCCTTGAAGAATGTTTGGACGTCGAGAACACTATCTCGGAAAACAAAAATGGGTATGTTTGAAGGAATAGTGGTTCCAACAATGTTGTATGGTTGCGAGGCGTGGGCTATGGATAGAGTTGTGCGCAGGAGGGTGGACGTGCTGGAAATGAAATGTTTGAGGACAATATGTGTTGTGAGGTGGTTTGATCGAGTAAGTAACGTAAGGGTAAGAGAGATGTGTGGAAATAAAAAGACTGTGGCTGAGAGAGCAGAAGAGGGTGTTTTGAAGTGGTTTGGTCACATGGAGAGAATGAGTGAGGAAAGAGTGACCAAGAGGATGTATGTGTCGGAGGTGGAGGGAACGAGGAGAAGTGGGAGACCAAATTTTAGGTGGAAAGATGAAGTGAAAAAGATTTTGAGTGATCGGGGCCTGAGCATGCAAGAGAGTGAAAGGCATGAAAGGATTAGAGTGAATTGGAACCATGTGGTATACCGGGGTCGTCGTGCTGTCAATGGATTGAACCAGGGCATGTGAAGCGTCTGGTGTAAACCATGGAAAGTACTGTGGGGCCTGGATGTGGAAAGGGAGCTGTGGTTTCGTTGCATTATTACATGACAGCTAGAGATTGATTCTGAACAAATGTGGCCTTTGTTGTCTTTTCCTAGTGTTACCTCGCACACATGAGCGGGGAGGGGGTTGTTATTCCATGTGTGGCGAGGTGGCGATGGGAATGAATAAAGGCAGACAGTATGAATTATGTTCATGTTTATATATGTATATGTCTTTGTGTGTATATATTTGTATACATTGAGATGTATAGGTATGTATATGTGCGTGTGTGGACGTGTATGTATATTCATGTGTATGTGGGTGGGTTGGGCCATTCTTTCTTCTGTTTCCTTGCACTACCTTGCTAACGCGGGAGACAGCGACTAAGCAAAATGAATAAAAAAAAAAATAAAATATATATATATATATATATATATATATATATATATATATATATATATATATATATATATATATATATATATATATATATATATATATATATACATATATATATATATATATATATATATATATATATATATATATATATATATATATATATATATATATATATATATATGTATATATTCATATACGATCGTCAGGCGAGAGTGAGTGTACGAGGCAAGATTTTTGTCACAGTAGACACAAGTATACGAATGTACAAAATATACAAGAGTCTTTATTACATTTTCACGTAAATTGATTAATTTACTCTGTTTCATTAAGCTTAATGAAGGACTGGGCAATCTATGTTATTAAGTAAAGCCTAAAAAACATCATGAATGCCGTAAAATTTTGATGTTGTATAGTGTAGGACCTGAACCTGTGGACACTCTTCACAAAAGTGTCTGTCAACATCTTAAACATGACATGAGCACCACACTGCGACCCTTTGGTATGATGACTTGCCATTTGATCTGACCTTTAAGTGTCAGGTCGAACGTTAAGTCATCGTACTCTGAGGCTGTACAGTAGTGTGGGGGACGTCTCGAAATGTACTCTTGGAGAAGGACGCATTAAAGTAGAAAATTGATGAAAAAAATTAAAGATTAAAGTATGCCTCTTGAGCACGACGATAGAAAGCCAGTGCATGCTCACTTTTCTCTCATTCGATTTTCATATCGTTTCTTCAAGACTTCCTCAATAAACTCAGATTTGGAGAAGATACCTCAGAGGTGCAGGTGTTCTGTCATTCAACCTCTTGACTCAATGAACATCCTTGATGTTACTGTAACATCCGCTCGATCGTGGAAACCCCACATTACGGGAATAGCAAAGTCTGCTCTGAGAAACTGAGAGTCCTTTTTAGATGCTGAAATTTCCTTTCTCCCGGACAGTTGATCCTCTCATACAAGTGATTAATCCGTTCTTGTATGAAGTACCGCTCATATCCGAGTTGGTTTTAGCTCTGCATACTTACTTGACAGATTTGAATCGAAACTCTCCCAGGCTAACTTTAAAACTACCTGCTTGCCCTAGGCCGCAGTGCTGGTTCACTTTCCTCGTTTATAGGTATTGCTTTCACTTTTGCTCCTGAAAGCTGGCTACACCAAGCAATACTTGGCAAGCTCCTGCGTCCCATAATTGTTGTGTAGCTGTTGGCAACTCAAAGGTTGGCCGTTTTGATAACTGTTTCTTTTCCCTCACCTCGAAGTTTTGGAACTCTCCACCCTCTCATGTTTTTTTCCCCAATGACTGTGGCATGGCATATTTAAAAACAAGTTCTGCACTTCCCCAGAATTCGTAAATACGTTCCCTTGTCTCATCTTTTTCCCTTTCATTAACCTCTCTATGTTTCAATTAAGGCCTGTCCTTCATGCGGACTTTACTAAGTGATTGGAGCCTCCAACATACAAAAGAAAAGAAAATGTTTTCATGCGTTACTTTCTTGAACTTTACGATGCGGATAGTTAAGTAACGTGATACTTGAATTCTCATTCATACATTCAGTTGTAACTGATCTCGATGGTAGTGATTTTGATAACCGTACATATGGTGTAAAAAATTTACTGAAAAGGATGAAAAAATAAGAAATGGATGCCCATGAAACATGTTTCAGGCAAGTTGGGTAGTAAGGTAGGTCAGCAGTTCCACACTAATAGCATCTTGAGGACGGTCTCCAAGAAGCGAACTGCTGCTTTTACCAGGTAGTGTTAGCCAGGTGAACCATTGATAGCTTGGATGGGTCGGTTACTTACCATGATTGGTCAATGACTTAACTGAGAGGTCAATTGTCGCCGGAAAATGCTAGTTATCGAGAGAAGAGGGCGGCTAACAGCCCTGAAATTGCCAGTTATAAAGGAAACAGGTGAACTGTAGAAAAGTAAGGGTCATGTACGAAAAGTGCATTTTACCGAGGGAGGAGCAGCTAACGAAGCTACACATGACTGGATCTTGACTCTCCAACACTCCCTCACATGGACGGCATAGCCTACACAAGACTGTTGAACATTTGCAGCAACATTTTCATCCACGAGTAAAGATATAGCTAATTTCCCTTTATAATGTGAAGGACAAATTTTTCCAATCACCTAAAATGCCCATCACTTTGATGCCACTTGATCTACCCTCCTCACAAAAAGAAATACATATATTAGTATATAGGACTACACACATAGTGAGAGTGTATGTCGCTTTAAAATCATCTTTAACACTTGAAGGTGTTTAAGATTTTTTCAGTTGGTGGGTGTACTTTAATGGTGACGGCCTAATTAGCCAACGTAGGGATTATGAGAAAATCATTTGACAGCGTTCAAGGGGAGGACTCTCATTCTGTAAGAGGCAAGGCTATCATTGTTCTAAGAACAGATGACACTTTTTTTCCAACTGGTTAGACCTTGACGTGTGCTGTAGTAGGTGTGATCGCAGTCAGGCAGGTCCGAGGCAGGGCCAAGTGAGTGATCACGGCTGTTTAATCTGTTTATGGATAGGGTGGTAAAGGAGGTCAATACCAAGGTTTTGGAGTGGGGAGCAATTATGCAGTCAGCTGAGGGTGCCGAAGCAAGGATGGTTAGTGAATCAGTTAGTGTTTGCTAATGACACAGCTTTTTTCTCTGAGTTTGAGAGAATATGTGAAAGGGAAAAGTTGAGAGCAAATGTGACCATAAAGTTTTAAAACAAAACAGTGAAGAGAGACATGTTATTTGGAGGGTGAGTTTGAGTGACGAGTATGTGAGGGATGTCCCTATTAAAGGAATGGAGGGTTATCAACACTAGAGTAAGGGAGGGTTGTCACCACTAGAGTAAGGGAAGGTTATCAACACTAGAGTAAGGGAGGGTTGTCACCACTAGAGTAAGGGAGGGTTGTCACCACTAGAGTAAGGGAGGGTTATCACCACTAGAGTAAGGGAGGGTTGTCACCACTAGAGTAAGGGAGGGTTATCAACACTAGAGTAAGGGAGGGTTGTCACCACTAGAGTAAGGGAGGGTTATCACCACTAGAGTAAGGGAGGGTTGTCACCACTAGAGTAAGGGAGGGTTATCAACACTAGAGTAAGGGAGGGTTATCACCACTAGAGTAAGGGAGGGTTATCACCACTAGAGTAAGGGAGAGTTGTCACCACTAGAGTAAGGGAGGGTTATCACCACTAGAGTAAGGGAGGGTTATCACCACTAGAGTAAGGGAGGGTTATCACCACTAGAGTAAGGGAGAGTTGTCACCACTAGAGTAAGGGAGGGTTGTCACCACTAGAGTAAGGGAGAGTTGTCACCACTAGAGTAAGGGAGAGTTGTCATCACTAGAGTAAGGGAGAGTTGTCACCACTAGAGTAAGGGAGGGTTGTCACCACTAGAGTAAGGGAGAGTTGTCACCACTAGAGTAAGGGAGAGTTGTCCCCACTAGAGTAAGGGAGAGTTGTCTCCACTAGATGAACAAAATGATACCATCATAAGAGGAAGGGAACGTGATTAATAGAATAGATAGATAAATGAACAACAGTTTATTGAATTAGGCCAGCCATTCGGCTGACGACATATAGTTGAGGAATTAGATAACTGGGGTCAGAATTATAGTAACTAGTGATCTAAACATAAAAGAGTTTGAGATTAAGGTGCAGCTGGATACTTCTACCTTTTGGATAATGACATGAGTAAAGTACATCTACATAGTACAGGAAATTTTGCAGAGCAAATTTTATGGTATGTATGTCATACATTTAGTGGTAATTAGTTGAACATTAAGTGATGTAAAGTTACATATAGGTTGAACTGCAGTAGAATTGCGTTGACATATATTATGTATTCACTGTTGAATATTAGGTGATATAAAGTTACATACATGTGGAATTGTAGTAATACCGTGTTGACATATATTATGTATTTTATGGTGAACATTAAGCAATGAATATTTTCAAGTTGGTTGCGGTTCAGTAATATAGCAGTTGACGTACACATAACTATGGGAGAGCTATTTGCTTGCTTAGTCGTCCTCTTGTTCATGGGTTGTTTATTAGATTCACAGAATTACATATTGAACAATTCTCATATGTGTTCGAGCGCTGGTTGGTACAAGGTGATTGTGGTGACTGACCTCGGTCACAGAGGGCTACTCCTGATGTCATGGTGATGATGCTGGTATTTGTCACTGTCAAAGTGTCCCTCTGGCCTTCAAAGAAATTGTTACTTAGTTACAAGTTTACAACATCCCTGTTCGGAGGGTCGGGGAATATGTCAGTGTCATGGTGCTCATACTGAGGCGACAGCATCTCCGACATAGGCCACTCCAGACTCTTTGTAGGTTACTGGTTCGTTAATTCATCGGCAAAAGTATCAAGTGTATACATCTGTCACAGTCAGATTCATTGGAGGTAGACATTCTTGCGTGAAGATGATTGGTCCGATCAGGCGCAATCTACGTGTCAAGGTAGAGAGAGAGAGAGAGAGAGAGAGAGAGAGAGAGAGAGAGAGAGAGAGAGAGAGAGAGAGAGAGAGAGAGAGAGAGAGAGAGAGAGAGTTCAGGTCGACATCTTGTTCTCTTAGTGGCCCGAAAACGCCACTGGCATACGCCTAACACCATGAAGGGATGAACGAGGTGGTGTTATCATCATCAGAAGGAAGTTGTCATCAGTAGAGGAGGTGAGGGTTATTGTTACCAGAGGAAGGGGGATGATCATTATTGGATGAAGGGAGGATTATCAACACTAGATGAAGGGAGGGTTGTTAGTATTAGATGAAGGGAGGGTTGTTATTACTAGAGGAAGGGGAATTGTCATTATTAGATGAAGGGAGGGTTGTTATCACTATAGGAAGGCAAGGTTATACTCATTAGAAAGAGGCAAAACTAATACTCAGGAACAGATGAAAGACCAGCTCAGAATCAGACATCGTCGCCTTTGTACTGTGGGGAGATATGAGACGTGATCTCTCTATCCTCAACCTTGGCATCATTATAGTCCACTCATTTCTATGAACACTTCACTGGCATTTTCATCCCTACAGCCATTATCAATACCTTTCTCACTAACACTCTGACCTTTCTCCAACAATCTTTCTCACCAAAATTCATACGTTTCTTAAAAATTCAAACTTTTCCTCACCTGTACCAACAACTTCACCAACATTTACACCTCTTTTCACATGGATTAGTATCTTTTTACCACCAACAATTGCTGCCACTTTCGCCAACAATGACGTTTTCCTCACCAGCATTAACCTTATCGCTATTGCAAACGTCCACAACCCCCTAACCAACACACACGACCCTTTCACCTAAATCGCCATACTTCTCTCAGAACCCTTTCACCTACACTCACACACAACAACATACGTCCCTCTCCCTAACACACCCCAGCCCCTCTCACTAACAAACACCAGCCTCTCTCAATAACACACCCCAGCCTCTCTCACTAACACACCCCAGCTCCTCTCACTAACACACCCCAGCACCTTTCTCTAACACACCAAGCCCTTCTCATCAACACACTCACCGCTTCTTCAAGACACTCGCACTATTGTTACCAAAGCAATCACAAATCTCTCACTCTCTCTCCTGTGTTGATCCTGATAACTCACTGACCCATATCAATATTTGCGGACGGTTCTCATGCCTATGTTCTCTCTACAAGCAGTAAACCAGTCAGCACATTACGATTTCCTAAGCTGCTTCTTCTCGATATTTTTTCGTCTCTTTTTCCCAGACGAACGAAGGGAAAAAAGGCTGGGAACAAGTCTCTTTTGTCCCACAAAAGGTTGATATAACTTCAATATGCTCCAATTGGAGGGCCTTAATAACAGATTTACGAGGTCTTGGATAAATTAGGAGCCGCTGGGACTATAGACCATCAGTGTAAATGACAAAAATTGTGGGAATTGCCAGGGGACTTGGGACAGACATCTGCCTTTTTGCTGTGGAGGCGAGGGAGGGATGCCGGGCCAGCGGCGCCCCTCCTGCTAAATAATGAGAGCGGCTGATGTCGCTTTGTTGACACGCTGCTGATGGCATCCGCCGCATATGATATCTTTGACCTCCAGGATTTTTCTGTTGCCTCTCTCTCTCTCTCTCTCTCTCTCTCTCTCTCTCTCTCTCTCTCTCTCTCTCTCTCTCTCTCTCTCTCTCTCTCTCTCTCTCTCTCTCTCTCTCTTTTTACATTTCACTTAAGACTTGGTGAAGAGGTGGACTTTTGTCAGTGATTGGAATGACTGACATACCAAAAAGAGAGAGAGACAAAGTAGATTTCAGAATACTTAAGAATTTATTTACATAATCAGACGTCACAATTCTTTCTTAACCTTCTTTATTTTCTTCTTACCCGACAACAAGGTCATTTCATTTGTAGGCTAGCTCACAATCACATCACAACTCCTTGAAACTATAGTTGTAACTAAAAAACATGCACCAATACATTAAGGGATTATAACAATATCAATTCCTGAACACAATATCTGCATCCCCACATACGTCTTCAATAACTCTTTTAACTCCAGACAGACAAGAATACAGCCCACACCCTCTAGTCACCTTCAAATGACAGTCACTCCAAATGAGCAAAACATCAACCATACAAGACATCACACATGACACATGCATTTACTTCGCGCTCCAAAAACACCAACATTAAAGCAACACACAAACTAAATGTCCTCAGACCACTAACTGGCACTAGATTTGGATAAGAAAAAGACTCATTTGCAATCCTCTACAAACAATTCCTCTGTTCCTCTCTAAACCGACTCACCTGCTTGGTCGTCCAACCTCTTAAAAGCAGACATTAAAAAGATGCAAACCACACAAATCATTGAACTCAAAACAATCACAGGCTCCCTAACAACCATAAAACACTCAACACCCACACAACAAAACAAAGATCATCCCAATTCAATCCCATTTCAATATACATGGCCCTCAATTCTCTACAGCGCCTCCTAACCTACCTACTCCATAACTAACCACTAATATCAAGTGGACTAAAGTCTACCCTACCTCAGACTTCATATACTCACAAAACCCCAACCCCAGCAAATATAAATACATACCGAAATAACCAGATAAGCATTTAACAACCAACCTCCCAATTCATTCTTAAACACTTTCCGGCTAACACTATGGTCGTCACCCAACCCAATAACACTACAAACATCGATCTAGCATATCCCAAGACCCCTCACACCCACGCTGCAACTACTGTAGTAAAGCCACTGAACACTTAGTACTCACATAGGCGCGCACAACTACTGTAGTAAGGCCACTGAACACTTAGTACTCACATAGGCGCGCACAACTACTGTAGTAAGGCCACTGAACACTTAGTACTCACATAGGCGCGCACAACTACTGTAGTAAGGCCACTGAACACTTAGTACTCACATAGGCGCACACAACTACTGTAGTAAGGACACTGAACACTTAGTACTCACATAGGCGCACACAACTACTGTAGTAAGGACACTGAACACTTAGTACTCAACTTTCATGCACTTGTCTCACATAGGCGCACACAACAGCATAGTACACTAGCAAATTTATCCTATCATGTGATACTATGACTGGACAACACACTAAAGAATCACATGATTTCAGCGTAAACCAAAGCATTGAACACGTATGTGCTTAATAAAACATAGCTTATAAATAAAACATATAATGTGGGTCATATCTGGCATTGCTGGTGCTAGATAACTGACGACCCTTCCTCAGATATCAACCGTCAAATAAATCGCGCGCGCGCGCGTGTGTGTGTGTGTGTGTGTGTGTGTGTGTGTGTGTATGTGTGTATGTGTGTTTGTGTGTGTGTGTGTGTGTGTGTGTTTGTGTGCACGGTGCGGTCCCACCAATGTGTGTCTTGTATAGAGAATAATATATGCATCAGCGTTGGCGGTCAGCTGGGAGACGCCAGAGAGGCGAAACGTGTCCATGTCCAAGACTGAGGCTGATTTGATTCCGGAGTCGTGAAAAGGATTTCCGAATAGAATTTGGAAAAAAGAAGCTTGTGAAAAGAAAGAGAAGCATTCTGCCCACGTACGTAGTATATATATATATATATATATATATATATATATATATATATATATATATATATATATATATATATTTTTTTTTTTTTTCTCTTTTTTTTTTCAAACTATTTGCCATTTCCCGCGTTAGCGAGGTAGCGTTAAGAACAGAGGACTGGGCCTTTTTTGGAATATCCTCACCTGGCCCCCTCTGTTCCTTCTTTTGGAAAATTAAAAAAAAAACGAGAGGGGAGGATTTCCAGCCCCCCGCTCCCTCCCCTTTTAGTCGCCTTCTACGACACGCAGGGAATACGTGGGAAGTATTCTTAATCCCCTATCCCCAGATATATATATATATATATATATATATATATATATATATATATATATATATATATATATATATATATATATAAAGTTTTTATCGAGGATGTAAGGCATGTGTACGTGTAGGAAGAGAGGAAAGTGATTGGTTCTCAGTGAATGTAGGTTTGCGGCAGGGGTGTGTGATGTCTCCATGGTTGTTTAATTTGTTTATGGATGGGGTTGTTAGGGAGGTGAATGCAAGAGTTTAGCAAAGAGGGGCAAGTATGAAGTCTGTTGTGGATGAGAGAGCTTGGGAAGTGAGTCAGTTGTTGTTCGCTGATGATACAGCGCTGGTGGCTGATTCATGTGAGAAACTGCAGAAGCTGGTGACTGAGTTTGGTAAAGTGTGTGAAAGAAGAGAGTTAAGAGTAAATGTGAATAAGAGCAAGGTTATTAGGTACAGCAGGGTTGAGGGTCAAGTCAATTGGGAGGTAAGTTTGAATGGAGAAAAACTGGAGGAAGTGAAGTGTTTTAGATATCTGGGAGTGGATCTGCAGCGGATGGAACCATGGAAGCGGAAGTGAATCATAGGGTGGGGGAGGGGGCGAAAATTCTGGGAGCCTTGAAGAATGTGTGGAAGTCGAGAACATTATCTCGGAAAGCAAAAATGGGTGTGTTTGAAGGAATAGTGGTTCCAACAATGTTGTATGGTTGCGAGGCGTGGGCGATAGATAGAGTTGTGCGCAGGAGGGTGGATGTGCTGGAAATGAGATGTTTGAGGACAATGTGTGGTGTGAGGTGGTTTGATCGAGTAAGTAATGTAAGGGTAAGAGAGATGTGTGGAAATAAAAAGAGCGTGGTTGAGAGAGCAGAAGAGGGTGTTTTGAAATGGTTTGGGCACATGGAGAGAATGAGTGAGGAAAGAATGACCAAGAGGATATATGTGTCGGGGGTGGAGGGAACAAGGAGAAGTAGGAGACCAAATTGGAGGTGGAAAGATGGAGTAAAAAAGATTTTGTGTGATCGGGGCCTGAACATGCAGGAGGGTGAAAGGAGGGCAAGGAATAGAGTGAATTGGATTGATGTGGTATACCGGGGTTGACGTGCTGTCAGTGGATTGAATCAGGGCATGTAAAGCGTCTGGGGTAAACCATGGAAAGTTGTGTGGGGCCTGGATGTGGAAAGGGAGCTATGGTTTCGGGCATTATTGCGTGACAGCTGGAGACTGAGTGTGAACGAATGGGGCCTTTGTTGTCTTTTCCTAGTGCTACCTCGCACACATGAGGGGGGAGGGGGATGGTATTCCATGTGTGGCGAGGTGGCGATGGGAATGAATAGGAGCAGACAGTGTGAATTGTATGCATGGGTATATATGTATGTGTCTGTGTGTGTATATATATGTGTACATTGAGATGTATAGGTATGTATATTTGCGTGTTTGGGCGTGTGTGTGTACATTGTGTATGGGGGTGGGTTGGGCCATTTCTTTCGTCTGTTTCCTTGCGCTACCTCGCAAACGCGGGAGACAGCGACAAAGCAAAAAAAAAAAAAAAATATATATATATATATATATATATATATATATATATATATATATATATATATATATATATATATATATGTGTGTGTGTGTGTGTGTGTGTGTGTGTGTGTGTGTGTGTGCATATATGTCACCCTGAGTTATTTTCTCTAATGGAATTTGTAGGTCTCTATCACATTGCCATGATATTCATGCACAATATTCGCATTAATCATTTTTTCACGTTAATGGGAACGGAATATTTTCCCCGTCATATTCTGTCAAAATACCATTTTTTCGATACGTGAAAAGTACCAAGTTCATTGGAAAGTCAGGAAAATCATATTAATCTGTGAATGCTTTGAAGAGAGAGAGAGAGAGAGAGGAGAGAGAGAGAGAGAGAGAGAGAGAGAGAGAGAGAGAGAGAGAGAGAGAGAGAGAGAGAGAGAGAGAGAGAGAGAGAGAGAGCATAAGAGCACATAAGATAAGCAAATAGCAAAAGGCCTGTTTGTTCAGTATAACTTTTTCTTTCCCAAATGATGTTTTACTATCTGTCACCTTTCTAACCACCTACGTACAGCCCCATCTGTGCCAAATCACTGAACTTTTGGTGGTAATTTGATGTAGCTACTTTGTAGGTTATAATAGAAGACATCAAGAGCCTTACGTTCATAGTGTATGTATATTGTATCACAACAGAAAACAAGTAAATTCATCACATATGAACGATTCTGTTAGCAACCATGTTGAGGATTGATGATCAAGAAGTGATCCTGTCAATGATGATCTTGTCTCGAATAATGATTTTCATCGTCAGGTCGTCACCTGCCAACGTTATGATCAATGTATCCGAGAAGATATTAACTACATTCCAGTCCATCAGACGTTTCCTCAAAGTACATAATTGATCTACTGATAAGATGACGGTTGTTGTCTTATGACGACTGTTGACCTGTGAACTGATGGTACAGATTAGTTTCTTATGATTAGATATAATATCAGCCGATCTAACGACTGTTGCTAGATATTCATTAAGCGTTAGCTTGGCATTGGTTCGTGTCTGTAGACAGCCTGGTGCATTCATTACGGAGGTGGGAGATGAGGGATGGAGACTTGACTTCCTGACGACGATAAAATTGACTGTTACAGCACAACACACAAGACCTGAAGTCCAATCTACCACAAAAACATCCCTGGTTCCTTTCTTAAGAGAAGGAGACGTCAAGTTTATTTTCTATAATTCTATCACGAGGTGTTTTCGAGAACTTTGTAAATGGGAAGCATAGAACGCAACTTTCACCTCAGGAAAATAAAAGAATACAATGAACATATCGTGTGAGTTACATATTGTCAAAAGTATGTGTGGGATGGACAGGCGCATGTTTGTAGATGAACGCCAGCAGCCCATGTGTGAGTGAGACAGGAAAAACAGACAGAAACCTGGGGCAAACGACTGAAACTTGATATGCCCAAAGGTGTTCTGGCTCAAATTTCGCAGGCGGCAGTAACCCTCCCGGTACCCAAAAGGGGACAGTACACGGCCGGCCCGACCAGGACAGATAATAACCAGAGAGACAGTACACGGCCGGCCGACCCAGGACAGATAACTACCAGAGAGACAGTACACGGCGGCGACCAGGACAGATAACTACCAGAGACGACACGGGCCGGCCCACCAGGACAGATAACTACCAGAGAGACAGTACACCGGGGGCCCGGCCCCACCAGGACAGATAACTACCAGAGACGACACGGCCGGCCCACCAGGACAGATAACTACAGAGACGACACGGCGGCCGACCAGGACAGATAACTACCAGAGAGACAGTACACGGCCGGCCGACCAAGACAGATAACTACAAGAGACGACACGGCCCGGGCCCACCAGGACAGATAACTACCAGAGAGACGGTACACAGCCGCCGACCAGGACAGATAGCAGGGCCTTTGGTCTGAATAGGTTTTTCTACTCGAGGGGAGTAATAGTTATCTGAGGTCATTATTTTGATTATAGAAGAGCGGTAGAGACAAGATAACAAAGCCCGATGAATCTCACCAGACCACTCCTCCAGCCCAACACCTACCTGGACAAAACCCAACTACAGGTGTTTAACGGGAAAACTTAACTACACTACTTCAGCGACGTTCTCCAGAATAAGTGGGATAGAATTATGACAACTGTTCAGGTGTGCAGATGGGTCTCGGAATGAAAAGAATATTTCACCAGATGAACGACCTGCTTGTCCGACACATCCAAGCTCCCTACACCTTTCCCACCTCCAGCCATAGACTGCACTGCTGACGACACTCACTGAGGACATTACGCACCAACATCTTTCCACCTTCCTCTATCTCTGCCCTTATTTCCTTCTTTTCTCCCCTTCTCCCTCCTTGAACCCATTCCTCGGTCTATAATCGTTGGCCATTTGTTGGTTAGCCCCAGACGCAGCCAGCTGGTTAGACCCAACATCATAAAGCTTTTCCCGCACATGGGGCCCCCCCAGTTATCACCGGTGACGTCACGCGCCGCCACTGCACCCAACTACTCCAGAACTCACATAATTCTCCTGCTGCTGCTGCTGCTGCTAGTGGGGCAGCCCCTGAGGATGTTACCTAGACTTCCTCTCTCGACGATGCAGTTGCTGGTACTACTGCTATGGCTACAGCACTGCTGCAGGAGCTTCTCATGATGCTATATTTTCCCTTTCTTTTTCTTCTTTTCTTCTTCTTCTTCTTTTTCCCTTCTTCTGTGCTGCTGCTATGCTGCTGCTGCTAGAGTGGGTGTTGATGCTGCTACTGACATATCTAATGTTGTTGTCCCTGTTGCTGGCGGGGCTTCCTCTGCTGATCTTATTGGCGTATACGCTCTTGCTGTTGTTGATGCTACACATGATTTTTCTTGCTGACACTAATGCTCCTGCTGATGTTGATGCTATCCATCTTATTTCTAACGCTAATGGTCCTTGTGTTGCTGACGTTAACCATGTTGCTCTCGTTGATATCATTAGAGCTTCATCTCTTATGTTATTTTTCCTTCCTAAGAGTCTCAGCAAGACAACGGCTTCAGGGCCCTTATGCAAGGCATGGCTGTGTTGGGACGTGGGAGTAAAATTTCATTGTTCGTGTATCACATCAGAATCAGCCTCCCTTGATGAATATCTTAGCACTGTAATGCACCTTGTGCAGTGGGTTTGAGGATATGAAGTGAGATGTTATATGCTCTTAATCCAGTCATGCACAAGATGACGTAATAAAGTTTTTGGCCCAGTCTCATAATGTTTGAGGTACGGGAAAAGACAAGCTCCTTGTGTTCCAGCAATTGTTGTCCTGAGGACCAGTTGTTGTTCAGGGGCAGACTTCCTCACCTGGGAGGTTGCTCATCCATGCACACTCAGGTAACCAACAGTCAGACGCAGATTTATTATTTGTAATTTTCAGGGTTTATTACAAGTTTAGGATTCCTTCTTGTAAGTCTCAGTCATCTGTTCTTGACGTTAGCTCGCTAGCGCTGCCAAATGGCGAATTTGTATACATATAAAAAAAGAGAAAAAAATATATTTTATTTTATAATATATATATATATAATATATATATATATTTTATATATATATATATATATATATATATATATATATATATATTATATATATATATATTATATATCAATATATCCTGGTAAAATTATATGGGAGGGCATTGATTGAGAGGGTGAAGGCATGTACAGAGCATCAGATTGGGGAAGAGCAATGCGGTTTCATAAGTGGTAGAGGATGTGTGGATTGAAGAATGTATGTGAGAAATACTTAGAAAAGCAAATGGATTTGTATGTAGCATTTTTGGGGTCTGGGGGAAAGGCTTGATAGAGTTGATAGAGATGCTCTGTGGAAGGTATTAAGGATATATGGTGTGGGAGGCAAGCTGTTAGAAGCAGTGAAAAGTTTTTTATCAAGGATGTAAGGCATGTGTACGTGTAGGAAGAGAGGAAAGTGATTGGTTCTCAGTGAATGTAGGTTTGCGGCAGGGGTGTGTGATGTCTCCATGGTTGTTTAATTTGTTTATGGATGGGGTTGTTAGGGAGGTGAATGCAAGGTTTTGGAAAGAGGGTTAAGTATGCAGTCTGTTGTGGATGAGAGAGCTTGGGAAGTGAGTCAGTTGTTGTTCGCTGATGATACAGCGCTGGTGGCTGATTCATGTGAGAAACTGCAGAAGCTGGTGACTGAGTTTGGTAAAGTGTGTGAAAGAAGAGAGTTAAGAGTAAATGTGAATAAGAGCAAGGTTATTAGGTACAGCAGGGTTGAGGGTCAAGTCAATTGGGAGGTAAGTTTGAATGGAGAAAAACTGGAGGAAGTGAAGTGTTTTAGATATCTGGGAGTGGATCTGGCAGCGGATGGAACCATGGAAGCGGAAGTGAATCATAGGGTGGGGGAGGGGGCGAAAATTCTGGGAGCCTTGAAGAATGTGTGGAAGTCGAGAACATTATCTCGGAAAGCAAAAATGGGTGTGTTTGAAGGAATAGTGGTTCCAACAATGTTGTATGGTTGCGAGGCGTGGGCGATAGATAGAGTTGTGCGCAGGAGGGTGGATGTGCTGGAAATGAGATGTTTGAGGACAATGTGTGGTGTGAGGTGGTTTGATCGAGTAAGTAATGTAAGGGTAAGAGAGATGTGTGGAAATAAAAAGAGCGTGGTTGAGAGAGCAGAAGAGGGTGTTTTGAAATGGTTTGGGCACATGGAGAGAATGAGTGAGGAAAGAATGACCAAGAGGATATATGTGTCGGGGGTGGAGGGAACAAGGAGAAGTGGGAGACCAAATTGGAGGTGGAAAGATGGAGTGAAAAAGATTTTGTGTGATCGGGGCCTGAACATGCAGGAGTGTGAAAAGAGGGCAAGGAATAGAGTGAATTGGATTGATGTGGTATACCGGGGTTGACGTGCTGTCAGTGGATTGAATCAGGGCATGTAAAGCGTCTGGGGTAAACCATGGAAAGTTGTGTGGGGCCTGGATGTGGAAAGGGAGCTATGGTTTCGGGCATTATTGCGTGACAGCTGAAGACTGAGTGTGAACGAATGGGGCCTTTGTTGTCTTTTCCTAGTGCTACCTCACACACATGAGGGGGGAGGGGGATGGTATTCCATGTGTGGCGAGGTGGCAATGGGAATGAATAGGGGCAGACAGTGTGAATTGTATGCATGGGTATATATGTATGTGTCTGTGTGTGTATATATATGTGTACATTGAGATGTATAGGTATGTATATTTGCGTGTTTGGGCGTGTGTGTGTACATTGTGTATGGGGGTGGGTTGGGCCATTTCTTTCGTCTGTTTCCTTGCGCTACCTCGCAAACGCGGGAGACAGCGACAAAGCAAAAAAAAAAAAAATATATATATATATATATATATATATATATATATATATATATATATATATATATATATATATATATATGTGTGTGTGTGTGTGTGTGTGTGTGTGTGTGTGTGTGTGTGCATATATGTCACCCTGAGTTATTTTCTCTAATGGAATTTGTAGGTCTCTATCACATTGCCATGATATTCATGCACAATATTCGCATTAATCATTTTTTCACGTTAATGGGAACGGAATATTTTCCCCGTCATATTCTGTCAAAATACCATTTTTTCGATACGTGAAAAGTACCAAGTTCATTGGAAAGTCAGGAAAATCATATTAATCTGTGAATGCTTTGAAGAGAGAGAGAGAGAGAGAGAGAGAGAGAGAGAGAGAGAGAGAGAGAGAGAGAGAGAGAGAGAGAGAGAGAGAGAGAGAGAGAGAGAGAGAGAGAGAGAGAGAGCATAAGAGCACATAAGATAAGCAAATAGCAAAAGGCCTGTTTGTTCAGTATAACTTTTTCTTTCCCAAATGATGTTTTACTATCTGTCACCTTTCTAACCACCTACGTACAGCCCCATCTGTGCCAAATCACTGAACTTTTGGTGGTAATTTGATGTAGCTACTTTGTAGGTTATAATAGAAGACATCAAGAGCCTTACGTTCATAGTGTATGTATATTGTATCACAACAGAAAACAAGTAAATTCATCACATATGAACGATTCTGTTAGCAACCATGTTGAGGATTGATGATCAAGAAGTGATCCTGTCAATGATGATCTTGTCTCGAATAATGATTTTCATCGTCAGGTCGTCACCTGCCAACGTTATGATCAATGTATCCGAGAAGATATTAACTACATTCCAGTCCATCAGACGTTTCCTCAAAGTACATAATTGATCTACTGATAAGATGACGGTTGTTGTCTGATGACGACTGTTGACCTGTGAACTGATGGTACAGATTAGTTTCTTATGATTAGATATAATATCAGCCGATCTAACGACTGTTGCTAGATATTCATTAAGCGTTAGCTTGGCATTGGTTCGTGTCTGTAGACAGCCTGGTGCATTCATTACGGAGGTGGGAGATGAGGGATGGAGACTTGACTTCCTGACGACGATAATTGACCTGTTACAGCACAACACACAAGACCTGAAGTCCAATCTACCACAAATCATCCCCTGGTTCTTCTTAAGAGAAGGAGACGTCAAGTTATATTTCTATAATTCTATCACGAGGTGTTTACGAGAACTTTGTAAATGGGAAGCATAGAACGCAACTTTCACCTCAGGAAAATAAAAGAATACAATGAACATATCGTGTGAGTTACATATTGTCAAAAGCTATGTGTGGGATGGACAGAGCGCATGTTTGTAGACTGAACGCCAGCAGCCCATGTGTGAGTGAGACAGGAAAAACAGACAGAAACCTGGGGCAAACGACTGAAACTTGATATGCAAAGGTGTTCTGGCTCATTGCGCAGGCGGCAGTAACCCTCCCGGTACCCAGAGAGACAGTACACGGCCGGCCGACCAGGACAGATAACTACCAGAGAGACAGTACACGGCCGGCCGACCAGGACAGATAACTACCAGAGAGACAGTACACGGCCGGCCGACCAGGACAGATAACTACCAGAGACGACACGGCCGGCCGACCAGGACAGATAACTACCAGAGAGACAGTACACGGCCGGCCGACCAGGACAGATAACTACCAGAGACGACACGGCCGGCCGACCAGGACAGATAACTACCAGAGACGACACGGCCGGCCGACCAGGACAGATAACTACCAGAGAGACAGTACACGGCCGGCCGACCAAGACAGATAACTACAAGAGACGACACGGCCGGCCGACCAGGACAGATAACTACCAGAGAGACGGTACACAGCCAGCCGACCAGGACAGATAGCAGGGCCTTTTGGTCTGAATAGGTTATCTACTCGAGGGGAGTAATAGTTATCTGAGGTCATTATTTTGATTATAGAAGAGCGGTAGAGACAAGATAACAAAGCAGATGACATCTCACCAGACCACTCCCTCCAGCCCAACACCTACCTGGACAAACCTAACTACAGGTGTTTAACGGGAAAACTTAACTACACTACTTCAGCGACGTTCTCCAGAATAAGTGGGATAGAATTATGACAACTGTTCAGGTGTGGCAGATGGAATACTCGACATGAAAAGAATATTTCACCAGATGAACGACCTGCTTGTCCGACACATCCAAGCTCCCTACACCTTTCCCACCTCCAGCCATAGACTGCACTGCTGACGACACTCACTGAGGACATTACGCACCAACATCTTTCCACCTTCCTCTATCTCTGCCCTTATTTCCTTCTTTTCTCCCCTTCTCCCTCCTTGAACCCATTCCTCGAGTCTATAATCGTTGGCCATTTGTTGGTTAGCCCCAGACGCAGCCAGCTGGTTAGACCCAACATCATAAAGCATTTCCGCACACTGGTGGCCCCAGCAGTATATCAACCCGGTGACGTCACGCGCCGCCACTGCACCCAACTACTCCAGAACTCACATAATTCTCCTGCTGCTGCTGCTGCTGCTAGTGGGGCAGCCCCTGAGGATGTTACCTAGACTTCCTCTCTCGACGATGCAGTTGCTGGTACTACTGCTATGGCTACAGCACTGCTGCAGGAGCTTCTCATGATGCTATACTTTCCTCTTTTTCTTCTTCTTCTTCTTCTTCTTCTTCTTCTTCTTCTGCTGCTGCTGCTACTGCTGCTGCTGCTAGAGTGGGTGTTGATGCTGCTACTGACATATCTAATGTTGTTGTCCCTGTTGCTGGCGGGGCTTCCTCTGCTGATCTTATTGGCGTATACGCTCTTGCTGTTGTTGATGCTACACATGATGTTCTTGCTGACACTAATGCTCCTGCTGATGTTGATGCTATCCATCTTACTCTAACGCTAATGGTCCTTGTGTTGCTGACGTTAACCATGTTGCTCTCGTTGATATCATAGAGCTTCATCTCTTATGTTATTTCTTCCTTCCTAAGAGTCTCAAGCAAGACAACGGCTTCCAGGGCCTTATGCAAGGCATGGCTGTGTCTGGACGTGGAGTGAATTTCATTCGTTCGTGTATCACATCAGAATCAGCCTCCCTTGATGAATCATCTTAGCACTGTAATGCACCTTGTGCAGTGGGTTTGAGGATATGAAGTGAGATGTTATATGCTCTTCATCCAGTCATGCACAAGATGACGTAATAAAGTTTTTGGTCCAGTCTCATAATGTTTGAGGTACAGGAAAGACAAGCTCCTTGTGTTCCAGCAATTGTTGTCCTGAGGACCAGTTGTTGTTCAGAGCAGACTCTCCTCACCTGGGAGGTTGCTCATCCATGCACACTCAGGTAACCAACAGTCAGACGCAGATTTATTATTTGTAATTTTCAGGGTTATTACAAGTGAGGATTCCTTCTTGTAAGTCTCAGTCATCTGTTCTTGACGTTAGCTCGCTAGCGCTGCAAATGGCGAATTTGTATACATATAAAAAAGAGAAACAATATATATATATATATATATATATATATATATATATATATATATATATATATATATATATATATATATATATATATATATATATATATATATATATATATATACATATATATCCTGGTAAATTATATGGGAGGGCATTGATTGAGAGGGTGAAGGCATGTACAGAGCATCAGATTGGGGAAGAGCAATGCGGTTTCATAAGTGGTAGAGGATGTGTGGATTGAAGAATGTATGTGAGAAATACTTAGAAAAGCAAATGGATTTGTATGTAGCATTTATGGATCTGGAGAAGGCATATGATAGAGTTGATAGAGATGCTCTGTGGAAGGTATTAAGGATATATGGTGTGGGAGGCAAGCTGTTAGAAGCAGTGAAAAGTTTTTATCAAGGATGTAAGGCATGTGTACGTGTAGGAAGAGAGGAAAGTGATTGGTTCTCAGTGAATGTAGGTTTGCGGCAGGGGTGTGTGATGTCTCCATGGTTGTTTAATTTGTTTATGGATGGGGTTGTTAGGGAGGTGAATGCAAGAGTTTTGGAAAGAGGGGCAAGTATGCAGTTTGTTGTGGATGAGAGAGCTTGGGAAGTGAGTCAGTTGTTGTTCGCTGATGATACAGCGCTGGTGGCTGATTCATGTGAGAAACTGCAGAAGCTGGTGACTGAGTTTGGTAAAGTGTGTGAAGGAAGAGAGTTGAGAGTAAATGTGAATAAGAGTAAGGTTATTAGGTACAGTAGGGTTGAGGGTCAAGTCAACTGGGAGGTGAGTTTGAATGGAGAAAAACTGGAGGAAGTGAAGTGTTTTAGATATCTGGGAGTGGATCTGGCAGCGGATGGAACCATGGAAGCGGAAGTGAATCATAGGGTGGGGGAGGGGGCGAAAATTCTGGGAGCCTTGAAGAATGTGTGGAAGTCGAGAACATTATCTCGGAAAGCAAAAATGGGTATGTTTGAAGGAATAGTGGTTCCAACAATGTTGTATGGTTGCTATGCGTGGGCTATGGATAGAGTTGTGCGCAGGAGGGTGGATGTGCTGGAAATGAGATGTTTGAGGACAATGTGTGGTATGAGGTGGTTTGATCGAGTAAGTAATGTAAGGGTAAGAGAGATGTGTGGTAATAAAAAGAGTGTGGCTGAGAGAGCAGAAGAGGGTGTTTTGAAATGGTTTGGTCACATGGAGAGAATGAGTGAGGAAAGATTGACCAAGAGGATATATGTGTCGGGGTGGAGGGAACGAGGAGAAGTGGGAGACCAAATTGGAGGTGGAAAGATGGATTGAAAAAGATTTTGAGTGATCGGGGCCTGAAAATGCAGGAGGGTGAAAGGCGTGCAAGGAATAGAGTGAATTGGAACGATGTGGTATACCGGGGTCGACGGGCTATCAATGGATTGAATCAGGGCATGTGAAGCGTCTGGGGTAAACCATGGAAAGTTCTGTGGGGCCTGGGTGTGGAAAGGGAGCTGTGGTTTCAGGCATTATTGCATGACAGCTAGAGACTGAGTGTGAACGACTGGGGCCTTTGTTGTCTTTTCCTAGTGCTACCTCGCACACATGAGGGGGGAGGGGGATGGTATTTCATGTGTGGCGAGGTGGCGACGGGAATGAATAAAGGCAGAGTGAATTGTGTGCATGGGTATATATGTATGTGTCTGTGTGTGTATATATATGTGTACATTGAGATGTATAGGTATGTATATTTGCGTGTGTGAACGTGTATGTATAAGCATTGTGTATGGGGGTGGGTTGGGCCATTTCTTTCGTCTGTTTCCTTGCGTTACCTCGCAAACGCGGGAGACAGCGACAAAGCAAAATATAAATAATATGATATAATATATTTTTTTTAATTTTCCAAAAGAAGGAACAGAGAAGGGGGCCAGGTGAGGATATTCCCTCAATGGCCCAGTCCTCTGTTCTTAACGCTACCTCGCTAACGCGGGAAATGGCGAATAGTTTGAAAAAAAAAAAAAAATATATATATATCAGAATTATATAATGTGTTGATACATATGATGTGGTTGTATTATCATCTGTGACTTTTAACTCCATAAGTGTTAAAGTTTAAGAGAGTCTTGGCCTCAGTAAGAATATTCTTCTACTGATAAATTTTACTCTCGAATGTATACTGGTTCTTGAAGGTTAGGTTTAAAATCCACATACCGATGTGACGTACAAGACTCACAACGGAAACCGGATTTTTGATTTAATATTTTTCTCTAACACGTGTCATGACACGATGATGAGGGTGACAGTTCGGTGCAGGTCATAACCACCGTGTAACCAGCGTCCCAGGTAACAACCACGCTAGTAACTGGTATCGACAGTCAGTGAAGACCTAACCTATCAAAGGACGATTTCCATCATACGTTAATGCGCACTCTCTTTAAAAATGATCTTTCCTTCTACCTTCATCAGATGAGACGAAAATTAGGAACTTTAACACGATGTCACGACACTAGAACACGACTATGTAACCTTTGAGCACGACAGTGCAAATGCATGACCTTTGACCATAACGTTAATACCAATGAGCACGACCAGTAAGGGCCAGGTCAAATGCCTGGCCATCACACCAAAAGATTTTCCCGTCGTGCTCAAGGAGTTAATGCCTTTTGTCTACCTGTTTACCAGGTTAGGTATCATTAACCTACAGCATCCACCCCTCGCTAAATATGTCAATAACGGACACAATCAGCCACACGTCCTGGATATGCATTTCTTTGTTTAATTGTTTCCAGAGATCAAGGAGAACGTTGGCCTTGTCATCATCGTGAGGTTTCAGAGACGATAAGCCTTTTATGATTGTGTTCATCCTACAGGCTCGACATGACCCTCCTGAGCTGCATACTTTTCTTATCAGTCCTGTTGACTTACCTCCCACACCAACTGCCTGACGACAGACTCGGAGCGTTGGTAAAACTTTCTTTAGAAGTCGCTCTAATTCAGTAATGTAACTACACCAGTTTCGAAATTATCAGGTTTAAAGTAACATACGAAGTGGAGGATGGCAGAACCCGCTAGTGTGGTATTACATGTCTTTGTGCAGTTAACTGCTAATGATTCACGTGAGATTAATACGCTTGTAAGAGGCTTTTTCAGTCTTGGTGGGCTGGCCCACAGTATGTTGGTGGGCCTGTTACCGATGACAGCAGTTATGAAATCTTGAAACTCCAAATCACTCGTTATTTTAAGCCACTATGTATCATGCCAGAGGCCATCTTAATCCATATTCTCTTTGTCAAAGGACAGATATAACATCATGATATCATAACCTTTCCTTCAAATGTAAAGCATTCTCTTGTAGAAGCAGTTGTACAAAACCCGTGTCCAAGTGTCCTGCCATGGCACCCAGCCAACACTGCTAATGTCAAACGACATGTTAAACTCCAAGTCACGCCATCCAGCACCAATCTGTACGTACAAACCAACCACTGTCCACTTTGCCTAGCAGTAACTGGTGTAAGGGAGAGTGATTAAGAAAGGGTCACGTGGCGGTGGTTGACCTGGGTAGCTGGGTGTGTCTTGAACAAATTCTTTATGTTTTCGTGTTTTGTCAATTCTTTCATAATTTTGTTAACGCTAGGATAGAAATGATCACCCCATAGATCTTGAAAATCTCGTTATTCTATACCCCTTTTGCTGATTATGCTACATCCACCGTCGATGAATCTCTCTTAATTACTAATACTAAGAACTTTAATTTGTACCGAGGCAATTTTAAAGCCCATCCTAGCATTAACTATATCACGTGAACCCCCATAAGCACTCTCACTTACAACACTTACTGCCAGACAAAGCGGACAGTGGTTGGTCTGCTCAGATTGGTATTGGACACCAGGACTTAAGTGTGATGTTGGGATTTGAATAATAATGTTAAGAACTGGCACATGATGAGGTGGATTGTCTCCACGAGAGATATCGTGCCATATGTATAGAGAAATTACATGTTTGATAAAATTGTATGAACTCCTACTGAAGTGCGATTTCACCTTCATATATATATATATATATATATATATATATATATATATATATATATATATATATATATATATATATATATATATATATATATATATATATATATATATATATATATGTGGAGGGAACAAGGAGAAGAGGGAGACCAAATTGGAGGTGGAAAGATGGAGTGAAAAAGATTTTGTGTGATCGAGGCCTGAGCATGCAGGAGGGTGAAAGGAGGGCAAGGAATAGAGTGAATTGGAGCGATGTGGTATACCGGGGTTGACGTGCTGTCAGTGGATTGAATCAAGGCATGTGAAGCGTCTGGGGTAAACCATGGAAAGCTGTGTAGGTATGTATATTTGCGTGTGTGGACGTATGTATATACATGTGTATGGGGGGGGTTGGGCCATTTCTTTCGTCTGTTTCCTTGCGCTACCTCGCAAACGCGGGAGACAGCGACAAAGTATAATAAATAATAAAATATATATATATATATATATATATATATATATATATATATATATATATATATATATATATATATATATATATATATATATATATCATTTATTCATTTATTTGTTTTGCTTTGTCGCTGTCTCCCGCGTTTGCGAGGTAGCGCAAGGAAACATACGAAAGAAATAGCCCAACCCACCCCCATACACATGTATATACATACACGTCCACACACGCAAATATACATACTTATACATCTCAATGTACACATATATATACACACACAGACACATACATATATACCCATGCACACAATTCACACTGTCTGCCTTTATTCATTCCCATCGCCACCTCGCCACACATGGAATACCATCCCCCTACCCCCTCATGTGTGCGAGGTAGCGATAGGAAAAGACAACAAAGGCCCCATTCGTTCACACTCAGTCTCTAGCTGTCATGCAATAATGCCCGAAACCACAGCTCCCTTTCCACATCCAGGCCCCACACAACTTTCCATGGTTTACCCCAGACGCTTCACATGCCCTGATTCAATCCACTGACAACACGTCAACCCCGGTATACCAAATCGATCCAATTCACTCTGTTCCTTGCCCGCCTTTCTCCCTCCAGCATGTTCAGGCCCCGATCACTCAAAATCTTTTTCACCTCATCTTTCCACCTCCAATTTGGTCTCCCACTTCTCCTCGTTCCCTCCACCTCCGACACATATATCCTCTTGGTCAATCTTTCCTCACTCATTCTCTCCATGTGCCCAAACCATTTCAAAACACCCTCTTCTGCTCTCTCAGCCACACTTTTTATTTCCACACATCTCTCTTACCCTTACATCACTTACTCGATCAAACCACCTCACACCACACATTGTCCTCAAACATCTCATTTCCAGCACATCCACCCTCCTGTGCAGAACTCTATCCATAGCCCACGCCTCGCAACCATACAACATTGTTGGAACCACTATTCCTTCAAACATACCCATTTTTGCTTTCCGAGATAATGTTCTCGACTTCCACACATTCTTCAAGGCTCCCAGGATTTTCGCCCCCTCCCCCACCCTATGATTCACTTCCGCTTCCATGGTTCCATCCGCTGCCAGATCCACTCCCAGATATCTAAAACACTTTACTTCCTCCAGTTTTTCTCCATTCAAACTTACCTCCCAATTGACTTGATCCTCAACCCTACTGTACCTAATAACCTTGCTGTTATTCACATTTACTCTTAGCTCTCTTCTTTCACACACTTCACCAAACTCAGTCACCATCTTCTGCAGTTTCTCACATGAATCAGCCACCAGTGCTGTATCATCAGCGAACAACAACTGACTCACTTCCCAAGCTCTCTCATCCACAACAAACTGCATACTTGCCCCTCTTTCCAAAACTCTTGCATTCACCTCCCTAACAACCCCATCCATAAACAAATTAAACAACCATGGAGACATCACAAACCCCTGCCGCAAACCTACATTCACTGAGAGCCAATCACTCTCCTCTCTTCCTACACGTACACATGCCTTACATCCTCGATAAAAACTTTTCACTGCTTCTAACAACTTGCCACCCACACCATATATTCTTAATACCTTCCACAGAGCATCTCTATCAACTCTATCATATGCCTTCTCCAGATCCATAAATGCTACATACAAATCCATTTGCTTTTCTAAGTATTTCTCACATGCATTCTTCAAAGCAAACACCTGATCCACACATCCTCTACCACTTCTGAAACCACACTGCTCTTCCCCAATCTGATGCTCTGTACATGCCTTCACCCTCTCAATCAATACCCTCCCATATACTTTACCAGGAATACTCAACAAACTACAAATTACAGAGGTATAAGTTTGTTTATATATACATATATATATATATATATATATATATATATATATATATATATATATATATATATATATATATATATATATATATATATATATATTTTTTTTTTTTTTTATTTTATTTTCTTTTTTTCAAACTATTTGCCATTTCCCGCGCTAGCGAGGTAGCGTTAAGAACAGAGGACTGGGCCTTTGGGTTAATATCCTCACCTAGCCCCCTTCTCTCTTCCTTCTTTTGGAAAATTAAAAAAGAACGAGAGGGGAGGATTTCCAGCCCCCCGCTCCCTCCCCTTTTAGTCGCCTTCTACGACACGCAGGGAATACGTGGGAAGTATTCTTTCTCCCCTATCCACAAGGATAATATATATATATATATATATATATATATATATATATATATATATATATATATATATATATATATATATATATATATATATATATATCATCAAACCTCTTGCCAAGTACTAAGCTGGGGTCAAGTAGGATAGAATACATTATATAATGTGTCACACTGACCGCCCAAAACCTGTAGACCTTACAGCTGACAGGCACACCGGCCCGCTCGGGCCACTGGAGGTGTATATTTATGTTGTGGGAGAATCTTGCAATATATGAGCGGTAATGTGTGTTACCACAGTGAACTGCGGCCAGACAGATAGTGAGCATGACATCTACTCTTCGGACAGTAGTAAACCAGAATAATGACCCACCTGTCATAGATAACTCTTACATGCAACTCACTACTGACGTATGTGTGTTCCTTGATATGTTCACTCAACGACGATGAACAGTGTAAGACATCATCACTTGCACAGAGGGAAGGGCCTTTCTTATCCTAGCATATGAACAGAGAGATCAGACCTCAAATATCCACAACAAAAAATTCATTAGCCGTTCAACTAGTCTAGGTATCGTCTAGTAGCAACTATACAGCCAAATACCGCCACATAACTCAGTCAGAGAGCATAAATACCCTTCCCCCTTATTGGCCACTCAACAAGCATGAATACCCCCCCCCCCTTTTCCCTTGATGTCCACTCAGCAAGCATATCTACCACCTAGTTGCCGCTCAGCAGAGCCTTTCCTCCTTCCTGGCAAACCTCCAGATGACAAATGATACCCGTGGATGTGACAGCATCATTCCCGAGCAATCATACTTTCAATTTTACCCTCTCGTAATTCTCTTGTTCTATCAAAGAATTGCCGAGCGGGGGCCCCATTTGGCGGTGGTGGTCGGTTCCCTGGACCCCGCCGCTATTATTTTCTTTTGTGTGGACAGTGGCATATTAGTTGCGTTCGTGTCTCGTTCTTTATCATAGTCTCTTGATAGAGTGGTCAGTCTCTCTCTCGTTTATTATGATATCTTTACCCAAGAAAAATAATCAGAAAAGTGGAATATATATATATATATATATATATATATATATATATATATATATATATATATATATATATATATATATATATATATATATATATATATATATACAATCAGTAGTGGATCTGTTGCTTGGAAAACGAGGTTGTAATAGGAAGACTCACTGGGTCTTTGTGTTTCGTGGCTTCCGTTATGGGTTCAAGTTCATGATAAAGTCTAAAGTTGTTCCTTAACAAATATATATCATAAATGCCCAACATGAAATGAATAATCGAGAAATGAATAAACAAAAATCAACAACGACTAAATTCTGCGTTATCTGAAATACATTAAAATGTGACTTAGATAAATTCAACAGAGGAAATATATCTTAGCTGAGATTAGACTTGTATGTTCTTCATTAAATAACATTAAAACATATATTAATAACAATTTGACGGTCAGTTCGTTCTTACTGACCGCCCGAGGTGTTCAATAATGCGCCTCTTAGGACGACGCTTTATCTTACCTATATGCAAAGCATCACAGCTGTTGCATTTATACTGGTACACAGTCGCCCACACTACCCATATGTTAACATTAGAGAAACTTTGAAGCACAAAATGCAATGCAGTATCTTTCAAGCTAATTCCCGCGGAGTTTTAGTTGTATCTAATAAGTACAATAGTTGTATAGTGGCAAGACGCAGCGACACCTCAGGACCCGCAATCATGAACACCTTAGGCGGTCAGTACAAGCGAATTGCCCAACTGTCAAATCTCCTTAATAATAAGGAATTATTCTCTCGACCATAAATGACCACTAGTCGACGGTGAACTTCTCTGTGCTGGCCATTAGCTCATCAAACACGAAACTGTTAATACTGTGCCACTGGGTAACCCACCGTCAATAACAATGACGTATCGACGGAGTTGTTTTAGATGAGTCTCATCAGGTATAAGGCAGAAGTGTCTTGTTGACCTAAGTTTATGTTTTAATGTTAAGAGACTACCTCGCAGACGCAGGAAATGGGGAATAGTATGAAAGATATATATATATATATATATATATATATATATATATATGATATGCATGGGGAAAAGAAGAAGTCTCAAGAGCTTTCGTCAGGGCTATGTACAGATAAAGAGAACCAGAATACACTACAGCAGTCGCCACTGGGCGGGGCAGGTGAATGAATTAAGAAACAGGTGAATGGATTGGGGCACAGGTCATCCTCGTCGACCTCACCTTCCTGAGGAAACAGACTTACCTTAACCTATGTTCTGGTAAACATAATTACAATCTATTCATTAATAAAGTCATTTGATATATATATATATATATATATATATATATATATATATATATATATATATATATATATATATATATATATATATATATATATATATATATATATATATATATATATAATCCGTCATTTTTATTCATACCAGTATATCTGCTATGTCTGGTAAACATATTTACAATCTATTCATTAATAAAGTCATTTGATATATATATAATCCGTCATTTTGATTCATACCAGTATATCTGCTATGTTTGATAGTAGACGATCCAACAATAGTTCTATCCATTACTGAGTCATTGTATATGATAACCTTAACACTGTTCCAGTTAATTTGATGACCACAGTCTTTAAGGTAGACTAATAGTGCACCCAGTGGATTCTTGATGAACCCAACATTATAATCATGCCGTTTAAACCCAACATTAAGAACCTTACCAGTTTGACCAAAATCAGGTTTTAATGACATAATGTTGGTTACATATAAAGTATCATACAGCGAAGGAGTTCTGCACTGTGGTGCGAAACCCCAGCCAGCCAGCATTCGTAATGCATAAGAGAGCAAGGAACGAAAATAGCTGGATAAGAAACGAGGAATAGAAAAACTTTGAAAAGAATTTTGAGGACAAGGAAAGTTAAGATGCCGAATGTTTCCATAAATTCATAAGGAGTAAATTGACCGTTAAAAGCACATGATCGATCACAGCAGAATGATAAGTTCATAAACTTTCTTACAATGGAAGAAAGTATAGTCCCAACACTAGTGTCCTAGGACAGAAAGAAGGTCTTGGAAAGGACTGGAATATCTAGAGAAAACATGAATCAAATATAAGTTCATGATCCTGATAAAGGTTTTCCCTATGGTCATATGTGTACTGCTGCGTCACGTGATCACTGTGTGGCGTTAGCAACTCTAGCGTGGGCCGTATTGATAACTGTTTCTTTCCCCACACCTCGAAGCTTTGGAACTCTTTACCGTCTTGTATCTTTTCCAAATGACCATGACCTGACACATATAAGACAGGTTTTTCACTTCCTCCAAAATTCGAAAATACTTTCCCATGTCTCTTCTTTTTCCCATTCATGATCTTCTCTATATTTCAACTAAATTCCGGCCTTGATATGGACTGTTGTCCGTGACTGGAGCCTTCAACTATATATATATATATATATATATATATATATATAACTCGGAAAAAATAATGAAGATTATATTGCCCCACTGTATATCCAAGCTTGCTAGGCTGATAAAGTGATTAATTAACGTAGGCTCAGGATGAATTAACTTTTTCAGCGAGTCGTTTACATCCAGCAAACAACCAAGTGCCTCTTAAACCCTTTGGTGTCAGCCACCTACCTACAGCCCATCAAAGTGGATTATCCAGTATTAAGTGAGTTGGTGCACTCTGTATTATTCAGGGGAATCTTGCTAAATTATTTGTCCGTGACGATTCTGACCAGACAGATGGATGTTGATATTCATGCTTGATGCAGGAGCGATCACCCCTGTACAGACATTGTTCTCTTTTTAATAGGCAATGTTGAGAGCCAGGCTCACCCGACCTGTGTTGAGAGCCAGGCTCACCCGACCCGTGTTGAGAGCCAAGCCTACCCGACCTGTGTTGAGCCATACACATCCGACCTGTGTTGAGAGCCAGGCTCACCCGACCTGTGTTGAGAGCCTGGCTCACCCGACCTGTGTTGAGAGCCATATTCACCCCACCCCTGTTGAGAGTCAGGTTTACTCACCATGTGTTGAGAACTGGTTTACTCACCATGTGCTCAGAGCCAGGTTGACTCACCATGTGTTGAGAGCAAGGTTTACTCACCATGTGTTGAGAGCCAGGTTTACTCACCATGTGTTGAGAGCTAGGTTTACTCACCATGTGTTGGGAGGAAAGTTTACTCACCATGTGTTGAGAGTAAGGTTTACTCACCATGTGTTGAAAGCCAGGTTTACTCACCATGTGTTGGGAGGAGAGTTTACTCACTATGTGTTGAGAGCCAGGTTTACTCACTATGTGTTGAGAGCCAGGTTTACTCACTATGTGTTGAGAGCCAGGTTTACTCGTCGTTTGTTTGTTTTTTCCTTTTCTCACAAAATGTAAAATAATTAACCAGATGCCTCTAAGAAATCGGGTAAGATAGTGTTCATTATCTTTTTTTTTTGCAATGGATTGTTGTGTATGTTATTGTAATGAGTTGCTATCTGAGTTTGTGGACTTTCATAAGACACAAATCCATGTTGGCTTTTGTTTATCATGTTGTTGTTGTTGTTGTTGTTATACAGGCATTTCATTATGTGTTTGTTAACCAATGTTTCCAGAAGACTTTACTACATGTGATATGAAGCTCATTGGTATGTTACTGCATTGGCAGAACTTGTGATCCTCCCCTGTGTACTGCTGTCACACAGGTCATCATTATAACATCTGCTGTATTACTTTCATCTTGGACTTTGTCTTGGGAGGAATCTGCTCAGTTTGTGTTACTATCTTTGTTTCTCCATGAAACTTAGCTAAAGTTCTGTTGGTATTTTGTGCTAATTTGATCATTAGTTGATCTATTGGTTTAGTAATGTCGGTTTCTTCAGTGTCTGTTGCAACCTTCCTATCTCAATGGTTATATATCACAATCTAAATTCACGTTATTTTCTTGAACTGAATTTTGACTTCAGTAGGTCAGTTAACATATTGTGTATATTCTTGATATCTGAAAAGTTTTCTGTTACTTTAAAAAGCCTGACCTCACACATTATATGTTTTGCCTCGTTCACATGGGAACTATATATTTGAATTCTCCTCCATGCATTATTATGTATTTCATTCTTTTTTCTCTTCATTCCCTCCTCCTTTTTGTGAAATATCTTTGTTTGTCGGTATTCTTTTTACTTCACCTTCAAACCCTTTTGTCTCTTTCCGGCTTTTTGCTAATCTTCTCTTCTTTTTTCATTCTCTTCTTTGTTCATGCACTGTTTTCTATTTCACAGTAGCTTCTGTTTGCTAGTGTTTTTTCTATTCTATTTCATTTATTCCCTCATAGAAAAAATGGTTGTGTGAGCAGGTCTGTCAGTCAATGTGTTTCAAATCATGAATCCACTTCGCAGTTGTAGTTACATTTATTACATTCCACCTTGTATTGTCAGGTTGGATGTTAATGTTACTCTACCTGCAATGGTTTTCATTGTTATTTCATGATTTACCTTTGTCCATTTGTGTTATCAGTTGTACTTATTTCGTGACACTATGTTCCCTTATGCTTCTTTTCTTTGTTTAGAAGTCTTTGAAGAATGCTATAAAATTTGTAAAAACATCTGTTGTATTATTTTCTCTTGTTTACATGTAATAGCTCAAACCTTACATAATTTCATTTACTTCCTTAATTTTCTCTTTCGTCTGATGATTCGTTATTCACTTTTACATTTATCACGTTCAATATCACCACAGTTCATTACCTCACTGTATTCACTATTTTCGCCTCTAGCTACTTCTGTTTTCAAACTTTTGTCTGGTTCAGAGCCAGATAGACTCTATTCTTCTGTCAGATCTTAGACTGAGGTAGTCACGCATACCTTATATAGAGCCAATGCCACTTGCTCCAGAGCCTACATTACCTGGAAAACGAAAATTTTCAATGTTCTCAACCTAAGTTTTAAGCAATTTCCTATTAATTTGTTTTTTTGAGGATGTTTGTATTTCTGTGCCTAATCATTTACCTTGTCTTAATAATCTTCTTATTGACATCAACCATTTCATACAGTGTCGTCTCCCTGTTATCAGGGTTATAACATCTTACAATTTACATACGTCATTGTCATTGGCGGATCTTAATAGCAACACAATCATCATACTTTTCAGTTAACCTAAGATAGCTTTCAGATAATTTGCTCCATCATTGCATCACACTGTCTTAATCTAACATGAGGTCATTTCTGGTAGATGTGTCACGATCCCTTCACTCACCACCTTGGGTGTTGGTCTACATCAGACATTCTTTACTTTCGTTTGGCCTCATCTTACCTCCTGGACACCAAAGTATTTAGTCAAACAGATAAATCAGTATCTTATCATTATAGCTGGGCTATCTACTTTGTGTTCTGATATTCTGCTATACTCCCATTTCCTTAGAGCAATATACAGAAATTCCTGTTGTGATTGTACTGATTCTCTTTATATTTACATAAATATAGGCACAATTACTCTTACCCCCATTCAGTTGTCAATAATCTTTTCAGTACTTTAGCTACATGAGAGAGAGAGAGAGAGAGAGAGAGAGAGAGAGAGAGAGAGAGAGAGAGAGAGAGAGAGAGAGAGAGAGAGAGAGAGAGAGAGAGAGAGAGAGAGAGAGAGAGAGAGAGAGAGAGAGAGAGAGAGAGAGAGAGAGAGAGAAATAAGAAAATGAATTGCTCTGATACTAAGAAAGAGATATGTGGGAAGAAAGGGCTTAAGAAAATTGACCACAGTTTTTAGCCCGGCAGGTGCAGACTGCCCCTGTATCTCGTCCCCAGATGTGAAAAGTGTTGACGAAGTTCATGGGTCGTTGGGGCTCCAGGGCCACCTCCAGCAGCTTATCGGCGGTAACACATGGAACTATGATTACCCGCTGATCATGCGACTGAATCCTCTGATTAGTTCTGACTTCAGAACCAAAAGTTGAAATTCACAGTCAGCAGTGGCCATGCTGTAAGAGTTGCGTGGCTAAGGTTTCTCTACATACCACAGTGTTATAATGAATTACAATACATGATAAGTTACACTAGGGTTGTGCATAGACTGCTTGAAAACTTACAATGTGTTGTTGGCCACCTACTAGAAATCTTGGAAATCTTAAGCGACGAACTCTGTTAGCCTTTTCTGCCTCAACAAGGTAGCATGGCACGTTAGCCTTCGAGGAAAGATCCTTCCTTGCTTTGCTTCCTCTGCTCCTGCTTTTACAAAATGAAAATGAAATAGGGTAAGATATCCGATGGATGACGTGATAGTTGAAGGTATGACTGGGGAACATGTGGTCCATAGTGTTCAAGAAAACGGGGGAAAGACATAATTATAGAGTTGTGTGCTGAAAAAGAGGTGGTGAGTCGGAATATATGGTTCAAGAAAAGGGCATGCGTAAAGAATCCGTGGGCGAGAAGGGATGGGGTCAACGGGATTATTAGATTATGGGCTACCTGATAAGACATACAAAGGAAAAAATGTTGAATATGAACGTGCTGAGAAAGACGGTAGGTGGAATTTCTAGTCATTTATAGATAAAGAGAAATGTGAAAATTAAAGTGGGCCTCGGAAAAGATAAAACGGCATATCTGTGGAAGAATCGGCGACCATGAATGTGCTCGGAAAAGTATCCTATGTGCACGATATCACCAGGTGAAAGTAAATGAAACTAGGAAAGAGAAAATATATCATAAGGCGGTGCTTATGTGTGTAGGTGAAGTTTATGGCATACGGAAGATGGAGTACGTTCACATGAGAGAGGGAACTAAGTGACATAATAAGAAACAAACCAAAGGTGAGGTGTCTGGATAGTATCTGCAGGGATGGAAAGGGAATGACTGAGAGGAGTACAAGAAAAAGTGGTAAAAGGTCAAGAGAAAGATATAAGATTTGAAAAATAAGACAGTTGAGAGATGCAAGTCAGGGAATAGGGTGCTGATAAATTCTATAGTAAATACTTTGGAAAGAGCTTGATAGTGGCATGACATCAATAAGTGAATAGGGTTGATAGTCAAGAGAGTGGATGGAGAAGTGGAACAAAGATATGAAAAATATGGAGTGTGAGCATTCTGCAGTACTGCTGGACATACTAGATGATAGGGGGAGGAGGGTGGGGGCAGGTTGGGAGAGTCTGGGATAAGGCGGCATGCGGAGTGAAAGGCAAAGAGAATGGGATGGTGAGAAACCACGTAGTGAGAGTCAAGTGCTGGATGAAACGTGATAGAGTATCAGGGCGGGATGATACTGTAGGTCCTCAAGAAAAGATGTGATGATTTTGTTACTTGTTCATCGTAGAGAAAGAAGGCCTCAATATGAATATCATCTGCCAGGAAATAAACTACAGGAGCCTGTATGAGAAAGAAATCTGAAAGTTTATATTGTCCCTAACCCATGGCCAGGCCCTCTTCAGGAGAACTGTAAAGGAAACAAACTATCGGTTGGTGAACATACGAATTTCACTCGAGTATATGGATAATGAAGTCCCCAGCAACATATTGACATTGCGTACGAGACCAAAACTAAGATACACTTTTCATGTGTGGACAACGCACTTTAAGAAACCACAAAGAACTAATATAGAAGGTTCAGAGGAGGGTAACAAAGAAGTTGCCAGTATTGAGCATTAAGAGTTCTGAGTTACAGTGCTACACTTGAGGCTATAGATTTCTCTGCTATAGATGAGAGAAGAGTCAGACCCTAATGGCTTCAGTAAGGGCTGTGGCGTCGTGCCCAAGGGGTTAAGATGCCTTGGTATAATAGATCAAAGGTAGCAGAACTCCGCTACTGGTAAGGTCTAATTACATCTTTATGTGTCCTTCCGTCCCCCCCCCCCCCCTTTCTCTCTCTCTCTCTCTCTCTCTCTCTCTCTCTTGCTTCCTGCGTGTAAAACATGGAGAACAAATTCTCGCCAGACCCTCGTAGCCTTACCACCAGAGCACCACACTGCCGGGTGTTACACAGCCTCATCTCGTTTTGCTTTATGCGCACGGTCTGCAAATTACGTGTCATGGCGGGTATTGCACCAGTGAATTAGATCTCATATCACATTACCGCCTTATAAATACACACGAGAAGGAGGAGGGAACCAGGCGATGAGGGTGGGGAGGGTCGTAGCCTCTGGTAGCGGTCTGTCACAACTCTCGCATGGTATTCTGGTAAGGAAGGCTGAGGATGGTCAAGACCCCGATCATAGTCTGTTTAAGGGGCATGTATGGTCGTGCCCTGCTGAGGAATATATATATATATTAGTATATATATATATATATATATATATATATATATATATATATATATATATATATATATATATATATATATATATATATATATATATATATATATATATTCATTTATTATACTTTGTTGCTGTCTCCCGCGATAGTGAGGTAGCACAAAGAAACAGACGAAAGAATGGCCCAACCCACCCACATACACATGTATATACATAAACGTCCACACACGCACATATACATACCTATACATCTCAACGCATACATATACATACACACACAGACATATACATATATACACATGTACGCAATACATACTGTCTGCCCTTATTCATTCCCGTCGCCAAACCGCCACACATGATATGAAAACTCCCTCCCCCCGCATGTGCGCGAGGTAGCGCTACGAAAAGACAATAAAGGCCATATTCGTTCGCACTCAGTCTCTAGCTGTCATGTATAATGCACCAAAACCATAGCAGCCTTTCCACATCAAGGCCCCACACAACTTTCCATGGTTTACCCCAAACGCTTCACCAGCCCTGGTTCAATCCATTGACAGCACGTCGACCCCGGTATACCACATCGTTCCAATTCACTCTATTCCTTGCACGCCTTTCACCCTCTTGCATGTTCAGGCACCGATCACTCAAAATCTCATTCACTCTATCTTTCCACCTCCAACTTGGTCTCCCACTCCTCCTCGTTTCCTCCACCTCTGACACATATTTCCTCTTTGTCAATCTTTCCTCACTCATTCTCTCCCTATGACCAAACCATTTCAAAACACCCTCCTCTGCTCTCTCAAACACACTCTTTTTATTACAATTCATCTCTCTTACCCTATCATTACTCACTCGATCAAACTACCTCACGCCACATATTGTCCTCAAACATCTCATTTCCAGCACATCCACCCTCCTGCGTACACCTCTATCTATAGCCCACGCCTCGCAACCATATAACATTGTTGGAACCACTCTTCCTTCAAACATACCCATTTTTGCTTTCCAAGATAACGTTCTCGACCTCCACACATTCTTCAACGCTCCCAGAACTTTCGCCCCCTCCCCCACCCTATGATTCACTTCCGCTTCCATGGTTCCATCCGCTGCCAGATCCACTCCCAGATATCGAAAACACTTCACTTCCTCCAGTTTTTCTCCATTCAAACTTACCTCTTAGGTGACTTGTCCCTCAACCCTACTATACCCAGTAATCTTGCTCTTATTCACATTTACTCTCAGCTTTCTTCTTTCAGACACTTTACCAAACTCAGTCACCAGCTTCTCCAGTTTCTCACCCGAATCAGCCACCAGTGCTGTATCATCAGCGAACAACAACTGACTCACTTCCCAAGCTCTCCCATCCACAACTGACTACATACTTGCCTCTCTTTCCAAAACTCTTGCATTCACCTCCCTAACAACCCCATCCATAAACAAATTAAACAACCATGGAGACATCACAAACCCCTGCCGCAAACCTACATTCACTGAGAACCAATCACTTTCCTCTCTTCCTACGCGTACACATGCCTTACATCCTCGATAAAAACTTTTCACTGCTTCTAACAACTTGCCTCCCACACCATATATTCTTAATACCTTCCACAGAGCATCTCTATCAACTCTATCATATGCCTTCTCCAGATCCATAAATGCTACATACAAATCCTTTTGCTTTTCTAAGTATTTCTCACATACATTCTTCAAAGCAAACACCTGATCCACCTGGAGTGAAAAAGATTTTGTGTGATCGGGGCCTGAACATGCAGGAGGGTGAAAGGAGGGCAAGGAATAGAGTGAATTGGATCGATGTGGTATACCGGGGTTGACGTGCTGTCAGTGGATTGAATCAGGGCATTTGAAGCATCTGGGGTAAATCATGGAAAGTTGTGTGGGGCCTGGATGTGGAAAGGGAGCTGTGGTTTCGGGCATTATTGTGTGGCAGCTAGAGACTGAGTGTGAACGAATGGGGCCTTTGTTGTCTTTTCCTAGTGCTACCTCGCACACATGAGGGGGGAGGGGGATGGTCTTCCATGTGTGGCGAGGTGGCGATGGGAGTGAATGGGGGCAGACAGTGTGAATTGTGTGCATGGGTATATATGTATGTGTCTGTGTATGTATATATATGTGTACATTGAGATGTATAGGTATGTATATTTGCGTGTGCGGACGTGTGTTTGTGTGTGTACATTGTGTATGGGGGTGGGTTGGGCCATTTCTTTCGTCTGTTTCCTTGCGCTACCTTGCAAACGCGGGAGACAGCGACAAAGCAAAATAAATAAATAAATAAATATATATATATATATATATATATATATATATATATATATATATAAATCTTACTGAACACATAGATTATTATTAGTTCATGCATTAGATAGGAACTTGGCATAGAAAACATAATTGAAAAATAAGATTTACTCTATTATTCACCGATTATATGTTGAATGTTTTGAACCAAGACTTCTTGAAGACTTTAGTCAAACATCAGTGACTGAAGCACTTTGTGAACAAAGCAGTGCGAATTTTTAAAGTTCAAATCATTTGTTAAGTTGATATTCAGCTGCTAGATATTCTTCTCATAAAAGCAAATTCAAAGTTATATAATTTGGTGCCAAAAATATCAATCATGATTATATGATGCTTAGTGAACATTCCAATCAGTTAAATAAGAATAATAACTTGGAGTGATTATTATTAATTTCTTCAAATATTACAAACAATACTTAGCTGCATATGATGAAGCTTATAGGATTTTAGGTGTCAGAGCTTGAAAAATAAGTGCAAAACAAGGGAAACAATACTTTCCCCTTACAGTGCTCTGGTTAGACCTCGTTTTGAGTATGGCATTCACTTCTGGCCACCAAAACCTGGTCAGAGATAAAGAGAAATGAGCAAATTCAAAGAAATGCAGCAAAACTATTCTTTCACTCAGCAATAAGTCCTATGGGAAAAGATCCAAAGATTTAGGAGTATCCTCTCCAATAAAATGCAGATTTTGAGGTGACCTGCAGGAATATTCAAAATACTCAGTGATTCTGTTGACATATTTTACAAGAGTTTCTTAACCTTTGATAGAAATGTTTTGAATAGAAAGAATGGTATGAAGATAAAAAGAAGGAAATGTAATAGCAATGTGAAGAAGAGTTTTTCACTTGTAGAGTGGTGGAACACTGGATTATATTACCTCTTGAAATAGTAAGTGCAAATGCTATAATTATCTTTAAATTAAGGCTAGACAAATACTTCACTGATATCTCCTATCAGTAAGGAAAGCACAATCTAATTAATTATACTTTGTTTTTTCAGTATCCAACCTGGAGCAGATGTCATAAAACTGTCATAAAACTTCCCACGTATTCCCTGCGTGTCGTAGAAGGCGACTAAAAGGGAAGGGAGCGGGGGGCTGGAAATCCTCCCCTCTCGTTTTTTTTTTTTTTTTTTTTTTTTTTTTTTTTTTAATTTTCCAAAAGAAGGAACAGAGAAGGGGGCCAGGTGAGAATATTCCCTCAAAGGCCCAGTCCTCTGTTCTTAACGCTACCTCGCTATCGCGGGAAATGGCGAATAGTATGAAAAAAAAAAAAAAAAAAAAAAAAAAAAAAAAAAATATATATATATATATATATATATATATATATATATATATATATATATATATATATATATATATATATGAGTATGCGTGTGTGTGTGTGTGTGTGCGTGTGTATAATGTCGTAAGTACCTGCAACTATTAAGACAGATTGCAAGGTGACAATAAGGCAACTGAGGAGTTACAGTCGGTAGGTAGGCTAGAGAAACATACGTGTCAGCCAGCCAGCCCTGAGCGTGTTCTTACTTCTGCCAGGAAATGGGTCGCGCACATCAAAAGGAAACTTGTCACATCTACACAGGGCCTCCTCCGACCATGGAAATTCCTCGCTCTGTGTTTACCATAATTAGATATGAATTTGCATAATCTTCCTGTTTACTGAGAAAATTAATTGTGTAGAAGATTACTTGTTCTTAAACTTTACATAAACAACATCTTGCGCAGTAGGACAAGGTGGTTTGAACTATGTAAGAGTTCGGATATTGGTTGGTAATGTCTCATTGTCATCCACATGTGGAACACGTGAGGAGGTGTTGTAACAAATCCTTTTCTGCAACATACGTGACTGACAGGATCTTTGTCTATAAGGATAAACAGAATCTCTCTCTCTCTCTCTCTCTCTCTCTCTCTCTCTCTCTCTCTCTCTCTCTCTCTCTCTCTCTCTCTCTCTCTCTCTCTCTCTCTCTCTCTCTCTAGTAATGAAGAAGGGTTCCCATTCTGATGATGAACAGGAGCTGCCTTCATAATGATAAACTGGAACTTTCTCTATAATGGTATCTTCATGCGAGTCCACGGGGAAATGAAGATCGATAGGTTTCTAAGTGCAATATCGTGTAATATGCACATCATCAGGAGAGATACAAGAAAGAAATATAACTGTCAGTTGATATACAACGAAGAGACATAGCTAGGACGCCATTTGGTAAACAAGTGACTACCCAAATGTAGGTCGCATGCGTTCAAATCTGGCATCAAGCGTACCATAAACTTACTATGTGGACAGATCCACTCCCAGATATCTAAAACACTTTACTTTCTCCAGTTTTTCTCCATTCAAAATTACCTCCCAATTGACTTGACCCTCAACCCTACTGTACCTAATAACCTTGCTCTTATTCACATTTACTCTTAACTTTCTTCTTTCACACACTTTACCAAACTCAGTCACCAGCTTCTGCAGTTTCTCACATGAATCAGCCACCAGCGCTGTATCATCAGCGAACAACAACTGACTCACTTCCCAAGCTCTCAGTTGTGCGCAGGAGGGTGGATGTGCTGGAAATGAGATGTTTGAGGACAATGTGTGGTGTGAGGTGGTTTGATCGAGTAAGTAATGTAAGGGTAAGAGAGATGTGTGGAAATAAAAAGACCGTGGTTGAGAGAGCAGAAGAGGGTGTTTTGAAATGCTTTGGTCACATGGAGAGAATGAGTTAGGAAAGATTGACCAAGAGGATATATGTGTCAGAGGTGGAGGGAACGAGAAGTGGGAGACCTAATTGAAGGTGGAAAGATGGAGTGAAAAAGATTTTGAGTGATCGGGGCCTGAACATGCAGGAGGGTGAAAGGCGGGCAAGGAATAGATTGAATTGGAACGATGTGGTATACCGGGGTCGACGTGCTGTCAATGGATTGAACCAGGGCATGTGAAGCGTCTGGGGTAAACCATGGAAAGTTCTGTGGGGCCTGGATGTGGAAAGGGAGCTTTGGTTTGGGTGCATTATTTGATGACAGCTAGAGACTGAGTGTGAAAGAATGTGGCCTTTGTTATCTTTTCCTAGCGCTACTTCGCACACATGAGGGTGGAGGGGGATGTAATTCCATGTGTGGCGAGGTGGCGATGGGAATAAATAAAGGCAGACAGTATGAATTATGTACATGTGTATATATGTATATGTCTGTGTGTGTATATATATGCTATGGGCCTGGCATAGCGGTTAGCATTCCTGCCTCGCACACAGGGGTCCCGGGTTCGATCCTGGCTGTTGGAGGTTTGTATGTTCTATGAAGGTGCACGTTTCTATGCACTTTATTCGTGTGTTGAGAGAGCAGAAGAGGGTGTTCTGAAATGGTTTGGTCACATGGAGAGAATGAGTGAGGAAAGATTGACCAAGAGGATACATGTGTCGGAGGTGGAGGGAACGAGGAGAAGAGGGAGACCAAATTGGAGGTGGAAAGATGGAGTGAAAAAGATTTTGGGTGATCGGGGCCTGAACATGCAGGAGGGGGAAAGGAGGGCAAGGAATAGAGTGAATTGGAGCGATGTGGTATACCGGGGTTGACGTGCTGTCAGTGGATTGAATCAAGGCATGTGAAGCGTCTGGGGTAAACCATGGAAAGCTGTATAGGTATGTATATTTGTGTGTGTGGACGTATGTATATACATGTGTATGGGGGTGGGTTGGGCCATTTCTTTCGTCTGTTTCCTTGCGCTACCTCGCAAACGCGGGAGACAGCGACAAAGCAAAAAAAAAAAAAAAAAAATATATATATATATATATATATATATATATATATATATATATATACTGGAAAGGATCATATATATATATATATATATATATATATATATATATATATATATATATATATATATACAGAGAATCATGATTTTGGTATTAGTTAGCGGCAGATAATTTTTGCCAACATTATCATACACATGTTATTGCCAGTACTGTGCGTTCATGGCTTTTCATTGTTCTGCTGCCAATTAAAACAAATCATAGTGGAGCTGGAAGTGCTCTGCCCAATTATTGGAAAATTAGCTTATATGTTTCTCAAAAATGGTTTTTATATTATGGAATCCTCATCATATATACCTGTAGCCAGTAGAACCAACGAGATATTGCATTCATCTAGTTACCTGATTCTGTGTTTGCACGTCTTTACGTGGACTGGTTTGAATTCTGTGCGCCAGTCAGCCAGCATCCTTCATAGTTTATGAAGGTTTACTTTATAACCTGTTGCTCCTGCCTCTTTATGAATATTGCTTCGTAGAGTCGCACATGTTGGCAAAATTGCACTAGTTATGAGGTCTAAGTCCTCTCCCAGAGGGAGCATTCCCATCAGTCTTGCTTTAGTAAGGTCACCCTTCCCACCCCCCCACCCTAAAGTATGGTGAGTGATCCTACTGTTAGACAGAATTTCATCTAGAATGGAGCCGGTAGACCTTCATGGCGCTAACCAGTACCTTCTCCACCTAAAGCCAGTGAACTTTGACCATCATGCTCAAGGGTCGTACTGTCGTGCTTTAAAGTCGTACCGCCATGTTCAAGAGTCGTACCGTCATGCTCCTCAAGGATTTAAGGGAAAAAGTTGTTCATGATCCTTAATTGAATCTAAACCTTACAGATGACTCAAGATAAACAGATTTTGCCGACGAACAAAGGCGTCAAAGAATATTGGAGGCAGACTTTTAAATAAATTCGTATTTCCCTCTCTGTTTTTGACTGTAAATAGTCCAATTAAGCATGAAATATAAAATCTGTCGTAAAGCCGATCACCAACTGAGGGTGAATCCATTTTTATAAATCACAACTTCAATAACGTACATGAACAATATCTCCAACATGCATATGTGACTAGCACAGAACACGTTGTTGAACCATCTCGAGGAAATTTGCAAATCTACTGGGCCCCCAGAGTTCATATTGTTGTCCTCTGGAGGAAGGGGTTCAGCGAACGGGTCAACAATGATAGTATTGACTCTAGATTAGTCTAGGGGTGTTAACCCAGCTAGGCTGGGCTGCTGGTGTTAACAGCACATAGGTTGGGGTTGTGTTGTTAACTTTGCTAGGATGTGCTGGTGGAGTTAACTACAGCCGGACTGGGCTGGTTGTGTTACCTCAGATGGGACGGCGGTGTTAACTGCATTTACGTTGGGCTGGATTGGTCATTGAATAACTGGTGTGCTTGTGTGTGTGTGTGTGTGTGTGTGTGTGTGTGTGTGTGTGTATGCATAAAAAGTTAACAAGAGGACAACAAGACCAGTGATTGCAGTAATTACATACACATTTCTTTTTCAAGAAAGGTTGGAAATATTGCCTAATTTTAGGGAAACATTGACGCAGATAACGTCAGGAAGCACATCCTCTCTCATATCCGGGAAGAATGTCGTACGTCATACTAGAAAGGTTATATGTCGTATGTCATACTAGAAAGGTTATATGTCGTATGTCATACTAGAAGGGTTATATGTCGTGTGTTATACTAGAAGGGTTATATGTCGCGTGTTATACTAGAAGGGTTATATGTCGTGTGTTATACTAGAAGGGTTATATGTCGTATGTCATACTAGAAGGGTTATATGTCGTGTGTTATACTAGAAGGGTTATATGTCGTATGTCATACTAGAAAGGTTATATGTCGTATGTCATACTAGAAAGGTTATATGTCGTATGTCATACTAGAAGGGTTATATGTCGTGTGTTATACTAGAAGGGTTATATGTCGTGTGTTATACTAGAAGGGTTATATGTCGTGTGTTATACTAGAAGGGTTATATGCATTGATAGCAATAATCATTGTCTCTTCTTTTTACTTTGTATTTCAATGAGACTAATAATAGTTGTACCATCTGACGATGTCAGTGCTTTATGTTAGAGGATCCTATCCCTTGGTTCTGGGCCGTGTGTATAAGGATGCTGTACTTTGTACATTAGTTCAGGGCCGTGTGTATAAGGATGCTGTACTTGTACATTAGTTCAGGGCCGTGTGCATGAGGATGCCGTACCTTGTACATTAGTTCAGAGCAGTGTGCATGAGGATGCTGTACTTTGTACATTAGTTCAGGGTCATGTGCATGAGGATGCTGTACCTTGTTCACTGGTTCAGGACAGAATGGACCATCACCAACAACTGTTGGTGACCTTCCTCCTGTAATCATAGTCTGTCTGTCGTCCTGCCATGTTGGCTTCTAATATATATTGCGACAGACGAAACAGAAAACAGCAAAATTTACCTATAGTCAACTCTTGTTGAAGTTACAAAATAATACAGAAAAAGCGTGAGAAAAGCAAGAAAAACAAGATGAAATTAATGATTAAATGAGAGATGAACACCGATTGTGACATGGTCGCCCTCGAGGTTTTCTAGAGTTCAGAACTTTAGTAAAAACAACCTCGTTAATCACAGAAGAAAATGTGAGACATTAAGGTAAACACGACCTAAACAGTGTCATGGCTTCCTTCCTGACTGTCATAACACATATTCTTTATATCACTCGGAACTACCAGAAGAATTTTTAAATTTTTTGTTGACGTTGATGGGAGTATATCCTTGACCTGACCCTTCACGGTCTGGTGAAGGGCTAAAACACCACATCCAAGACTCGTAGTGTAATGCTTAAGGGTCATGCAGTCGTGCTCAAAGGGTTAAGTAGTTCAAATCTTATGTTATTTAGATGTTAGATATTCCACTTGTGTACCATCGCATAATTCTGTACATTATCTCGGTCCTTGACCCCCTGGGAATTTCTGATCTACCAGTTTATCTTGAGTAATGTTCACCTGCCCTGAACTACGCCTCCCTCCTACCCTCAAGGTATTCACATTGACCAGAAGAGAATCAGGTGGGATTATTGCTGATCAACAGTTTGATCATTTGTCCAGGGTAAGAGTAATCATTTGGTCAGGGAAAGAGTAATCATTTATCCAGGGTAAGAGTAATCATTTGGTCAGGGAAAGAGTAATCATTTGTGCTGGGTAAGAGTAATCATTTGGACAGGGAAAGAGTAATGATTTGGACAGGGTAAGAGTAATCATTTGGACAGGATAAGAGTAATCATTTGGACAGGGAAAAGTAACCATTTGGACATGGAAAAAGTAATCATTTCAGTTATTTCAGTTATAACAGTGTCATTAGTTAGTTTGCTCTTCTGGTGACATGATCCATCTTTGTCAAACATTGCACATGATAACAATGAACAACAACTACAGTGCTGTATCTTTAGATCTGTGTTATTCTTTTTCGATTTATGTCAACAGATCACTTTTGTATTCATCTGTCTTTCTACCTCTGCATCATATTGTGTTTGATAATACATGCGTCTTTCCTGATAGTAAATCTGTTTGCTTCCTTTCGCTCACGTACAGCAGCGTAATCGTAAATGCTTCTGCTTTGCAACTCTGAAAAAAAAATTCGGAAACTTAAACATAAATATGAAGAAACATTGGAATGATGAAAAGAAAAGATCACATCAAGCAAGTCTATCCCTTTTGCTTTTAGATTTCCCAAAACGATGAGAACATCCCTATAGTTCTTCCATATAAGGCATCCCTTAGTCTCCACTAAAAGTCTCCAACACCCACGTACAAGACCTCTTCCCACATTCACATACAAACCCTCCTCCGACACACATATACAGGCCTTCCTCCAACTCTGACATAGAGATTCTCTTCCATCCCATAGATATAGACCCTCATCCAACCCCTACATACAGCTCCTCTACCAAATTTGCTAGAATCTTTAGATTTTACTAGTCAGAATTGGGACGAAAAATTCTCGTCTTATGTAGTATATCATGATTTCCAAAAGGTTTTCCATAAAGTACCTCACAAGAAACTTACATAAACTCAAAGCACACGGAATCGGTGAAGAACTTTGTATATGTATTAGAGACTGGCTAACCAGAAATAAACAGCGTGTAGTATTAAACAGCGAAGCCTCAGACTGACTAGGCATAACGAGTGGTGTGCCACAAGGGTCGGTTTAGGCCCAATTCTTTTCGTAATGTACATTAATGACGCAAAACTCGGCTCCATATCTTAGATTTCCAATTTTGCTGACGATACCAAACTAGGAGGTAGAGCTGTAAACAGATGGGACTGCGAAATGATTCAAAGAGATCTTAACTTATTAGTAGAGTGATCAGACACATGGCAAATGAACTTTAATGTAAAAAAAGTTGTTAGGAACCTGCTTGTTCGTTGTGAGATATTAGTCACCTGGATGTGAAAGAAATGTTCCTCGTTTATGAGATATTAGTCACCTGGATGTGATGGGATGTGATGGAAACGTTCCTCGCTAATGAGATATTAGTCATCTGGATATGATAAAAACGTTCCTCACTTATGAGATATTGGTCGTCTAGATATAATGAAACCGTTCCTCACTAATGAGATATTAGTCATCTGGATATGATAAAAACGTTCCACACTTATGAGATACTGGTCGTCTGGATATAATAAAAACGTTCCTCACTAATGAGATATTAGTCATCTGGATATGATAGAAACGTTCCCCACTTATGATGAGTGTGAGAACCTTACCTTCATCTTGCCATCTGCTCTACAACTCAACCTTTAGATTGACCTTTGTAGGTCACTGCTCACATGACGATCCTGCACACAAAGGTCATCTGAGATGCCTGGGAACCTTGCCACCTGGGTCTCACTTGCCCCATTTCTGGAGTGATTAAAATGTCGTCCCCAAGTGACCCGACCTGTAGACCTGACCTGCGTACCTGATCTGAAGTCTGACTGTAGACCTGACCTGTGCACCTGATCTTTACTCTTACCTGTACACCTGATCTTTACTCTTACCTGTTGACCTGACCTGTGCACATGATCTTAAATCTGAACATTAGACCTGACCAGTAGACCTGATCTGCAGTTTGACATGTAGATTTGACCTGTACCTGATCTTCAGTCTGACTTGTCGACCTGATTTGTAACCTAGGCTTCAAACCAAGAAGGATGGTTGCTTGGAGCAAGTCGAGAGTGAGTGTAGTAACGGTCTGGGGTTGAGGTGGTCAGCAGTACTTATTATTACAAGCAAGAGCAGCAGCTGGAAGTGTTCACCACACGCTTCCAGCAGCTGCTGGAACATCTAGTCCTCGGTATAAACAGGAAAGTATGCCAGGTAGGCCAGGTTCATCCATGCTGGAATAACAGACCTTCCAGCCTGCAGAGCGACACCAGCCACGACAGTATTGTTTTCCAGGCAGGGCCTGCCGCTCTCTCTCTCTCTCTCTCTCTCTCTCTCTCTCTCTCTCTCTCTCTCTCTCTCTCTCTCTCTCTCTCTCTCTCTCTCTCTCTCCCGCCCAGCCCAGCACAACTCAATTTTAGCGATAAATAACAGACTGATTGGCCAACTATATCGAATTGAGCCGGAAAACCTCCAACTTCGTTTATACAAAGATATGGTGGGATGAAAAACTCGATGCGAATTTTTACTCACCGCTTATCTGTTAGTTTTATTCCAAGGGTTTAATACTCGTTTACTTTTAATAGTCCGAATCCGTTTGTGTATTGGTTAATTGTTTGTAAATTAACTTTACTGCTGCTTGTCATCCTGGGGATTTGTCTTTCCTTTCACCCTGTGTATAGAAGAGATGGTAAACTGTATGTATGAAAATATTACTTGTATGCATTAGGAAAACAAGACTACTGAACAGCATGACAGGCCAAACAAAAGCTGTTTGCATTTGTATATGTAACAGGAGCACAACTTCTGTTTTTGGGGTAACTATATTGAGCAGTTGGGAGGAGGTCCCAGTCAATGAATATTTTCATGATTTTCAGAAGGCTTCGTGGGGTAGTTGAAAGGATGAATCGGCAGCTTGCAAGATGAATGGGTAACTGGTAGAGTGAATGGGTACCTGGCAGGATGAATGGGTATCTGGTACATTGGTTGGGTTGGCTGGAAGGTTGATTATACTCGTATGTATAGTGATTAGTTCATACATTTCTATGGAAGGGTCCTGCTTTCACCCAGGACCTCCTCTTCAGAGGCTCCTGCAGTCCAAGGCTGCGCTACTTCCAGCAGCAGGAAATGTTGGGATGAAGAGAGTGGTGAGAGTAAGGGAGCCTGGAAAGGAGACCTGTGTAAGGAAGTACCAGGGAGATTGACTGCAGAATGAAAAAAGGTGAGAGTAAATGACGTAAGGGGAGTGGGGGAGGAATGGAATATATTAGGGAAGCAGTGATGGCTTGCACAAAAGATGCCTGTGGCATGAGAAAGGCAGGAGGTGGGCAGATTAGAAAGGGTGGTGAGTGGTGCGATGAAGAAGTAAGATTGGTAGTGAAAGAGAAGAGAGAGGCGATTCTTGCAGGGAAATAGTGCAAATGACTGGGAGATGTATAAAAGAAAGAGGCAAGAGGTCAAGAGAAAGGTGCAAGGGGTGAAAAAGAGGGCAAATGAGAGTTGGGGTGAGAAAATATTAAATTCTAGGGAGAATAACAAGATGTTTTGGAAGGAGGTAAATAAAGTGCGTAAGACATGAGAACAAATGGGAACATCGGTGAAGGGGGCTACTGGGGAGGTAATAACATGTAGTGGCGAAATGAAAGGAGATGGAGGGATTATCTTGGAGGTTTGTTGAATGTGCTTGATGACAGAGTGGCAGATATAAGGTGTTTTGGTCGAGGTGGTGTGCGAAGTGAGAGGGTCAGGAAGAATAATTTAGTAAACAGAGAAGAGGTAGTAAAAGCTTTGTGGAAGATGAAAGCCGGCAAGGCAGCGGGTTTGGATGGTATCGCAGTGGAATTTATCAAAAAGGGGGGTGACTGAGTTGTTGAGGTTGGTGAGGATATTCAATGTATGTATGGTTCATGGTGAAGTGCCTGAGGATTGGCGGAATGCATGCATAGTGCCATTGTACAAATGCAAAGGGGATAAAAGTGAGAGTTCAAATTACAGAGGTATAAGTTTGTAGAGTATTCCTGGGAAATTATATGGGAGGGTATTGATTGAGAGGGTAAAGGCATATACAGAGCATCAGATTGGGGAAGAGCAGTGTGGTTTCAGAAGTGGTAGAGGATGCGTGGATCAGGTGTTTGCTTTGAAGAATGTATGTGAAAAATACTTAGAAAAACAGATGGATTTGTATGTAGCATTTATGGATCTGGAGAGGGCATATGATAGAGTTGATAAAGATGCTCTGTGGAAGGTATTAAGAGTATATGGTGTGTGAGGTAAGTTGCTAGAAGCAGTGAAAAGTTTATATCGAAGATGTAAAGCATGTGTACGAGTAGGAAGAGAGGAAAGTGATTGGTTCCCAGTGAATGTTGGTTTGCGGCAGGGGTGCGTGATGTCTTCATGGTTGTTTAATTTGTTCATGGATGGGGTTGTTAGGAAGGTGAATGCAAGAGTTTTGGAGAGAGTGGCAAGTATGCAGTCTGTTGTGGATGAGAGAGCTTGGGAAGTGAGTCAGTTGTTGTTCGCTGATGATACAGCGCTCGTGGCTGATTCGGATGAGAAACTGCTGAAGTTAGTGACTGAGTTTGGTAAAGTGTGTGAAAGATGGAAGCTGAGGGTAAATGTGAATAAGAGCAAGGTTATTAGGTTCAGTAGGGTTGAGGGACAAGTAAATTGGAAGGTAAGTTTGAATGAAGAAAAACTGGCGGAAATGAAGTGTTTTAGATATCTGGGAGTGGATTTGGCAGCGGATGGAACCATGCAAGTGGAAGTGAGTCACAGGGTGAGGGAAGGGGCGAAAGTTCTGGGAGCCTTGAAGAATGTGTGGAAGGGGAAAACATTATCTTGGAGAGCAAAAATGGGTATGTTTGAAGGAATAGTGGTTCCAACAACGTTGTATGGTTGCGAGGCGTGGGCTATAGATAGAGTTGTGCAGAGAAGGGTGGATATGTTGGAAATGAGATGTTTGAGGACAATATGTGGCGTGAGGTGGTTTGATCGAGTAAGTAATGAAAAGGTAAGAGAGATATGTGGTAATAAACAGTGTGTGGTTAAGAAAGCAGAAGAGAGAATTAGTGAGAGAATGAGTAAGGAAAGATTGACAGAGTACATATAAGTGTCAGAGGTGGAGGGAACGAGGAAAAGTAGTAGATGAATTGGAGGTGGAAGGATACAGTGAAAAGGATTTTGGGCGATCGGGGCCTGAACACGCAGGAGGGTGAAAGGCGTGCAAGGAATAGAGTGAATTGGAACGATGTGGTATACCGGAGTCGACGTGCTGTCAATGGACTGAATCAGGGCAAGTGAAGCGTCTGGGTAAACCATGGGCAGTTTTGTAGGGCCTGGATGTGGAATGGGAGTTGTAGTTTCGGTGCATTATACATGACAGCTAGAGACTGAGTGTTAACGAAAGTAGCCTCTGTTGTTTTTTCTCGCACTACCTTGCACGCACACAAGGGAAAGGGGATGCCATTTCATGTGTGGCGGAGTGGCGGCGGGAATGTATGAAGACATCAAGTATGAATATGTACATGTGTGTATATGTATATGTTTGTGTATGTATATGTATGTATACGTTGAAATGTATAGGTATGTATATATGCGTATGTGAGCGGTTTGCGTATGTTGGTGGGTTGGGCCATTCTTTCGTCTGTTTCCTTGCGCTACCTCGCTAACACGGAAGACAGCGACAAATTATAATAAAAAAAAGTGTAATAATAGGAAAAGGGACGACGGAAGAAGTAGGTAACTTCTATAACTTCGTTCTTCGAGTAGAGGACGTATGAAAAGGGTCAATCCTGATTCAGCTGGTCTCTTCATGGAATCTATAGGAAGCACTTTCCAGCTGCAAACTACAGCTCCAGGCGGTCAGGCAACCTACGAGGGCAATGACCGAAATTGTACCTGCAGAACAGGGAGAGGGCAGCAGCACCAACGTGGACGTTTGGAAAGATAATGGCTGGAGAGTTGATAAGGTGGAGGCTTATCTTAAGAGAGAGGTGAAGGAGGAGGAGCTGGGGTGGGGATCATTACTCGACACTGGGGGTGTATAAAACTTGTAGCTATATCACAGCTGTTCCCAAGAGTAATTCCTGCGGAACCAATATAATACATCCTCCTTTAGGAACGGATTTTTGTGATACTCATTATGAATGTGTTATAAGGATAGAGCGGAGGATACGGTAATATCCAACATCTCTATTCTATTGTTGGGTTGAAGTGCTGTGTTTTGAGATTCAAGAGAGAGAAGCGAGTGAGACTTATACTGAAAGATAGCAAGAAATTGAGTTTTCGTAATATTAGATTTAGCCAGGTTACTGCTATTCCATCCTGAGATTCTGCAGAGGTCCGAATTACAAGAGGAAATGTAACCAGCGCAAGAAAAAGGGCAGATATTATGGTGAAGGAAGAGAGGGTAAGTTGAATTATGCAGAGTGGAATCATCGGCGTGAGAGTGGAGGGTTAGAGGTTGAAGAGATAATCAATAAAAAGGAGAAAGAAAGTAGGTGGTAGGACAAAACACTGGAGGACACATGGTTCATGAATTAAGATGGAAAATTCACTCTATCAATGATTGCCACAATTGGCCCATCATGGAGGAAGTTAGATAACAGACAGAAGGGTACACAAGGATCGAACCGTCGTGCTCAGGACGTTCAAATAAAGCAGAATAGGGTTTTCTGAAGCTACTGTACTTACACGGTATATATTTCAGTCAGTTTTAAATCTATACTATTTGCCTCAACAAACTTCGCGACTCCTCTTCTTCTTCTTTAATAAGCCAATGATCATATGATTTTTGCAGCTAATCTTATCGTATTGCTGGCACATAACCTGGGACGAAATATCTGCTATCACATTTAATCAGCGGAGACTTCTTCCTCAGGCAACCATCCAGCATAGCCTTGTCTGAAACATAACGCAGTTGGGGAGTATCATCTGGTGATGGCGCACTACGATGCAAAACACCTGTTCGGTTGAGGTTTTCCCACAGGGAATTGTCTGGCTGTGAAGTATATGAGAAGAATATTGTCCACTTATTGTGATGCCTAAACTACATTCATATCATCCTCACTCGGATGCGGCTCTAGGTATAACCTAGTGGTGCGTCTAGATAAGAGATGTTGCATCACCAGTAGTGTTCCCCTCACCCGTCTTGGTCCGGAGAGCAGTTTCCCTCAGCAGTTGATCAACAAAATTTCCCTCACTGACATAAACTGTTGCCTTCTTCTCCGAGCTTCACATCAGCTCCCTCGTGGACTTGTTCAACACTGGTCTGAATAAGCAGTGATTCATATCTGTTGTACCAAACATTTTTCGAGTCGACACACACACACACACACACACACACACACACACACACACACACACACACACACACACACACAGGCGTGCGCAGGGCGATTTTTGGTTCTAAGTCCTGAATTCCTTTTATGGCTTCACAGCAATTTCATAGCCAATAAAACCTCGGAACTGAGATAGCATTATTCCAGTCAATACAATGATCATAATCTTTAACATGATAAAACAACGCATTTGATTCTTGTCCTGTTCTTATATTCATTTATGTTGCTTAAGTCTAACAGAAAGATCCTTACCAGTCTACCCAACAAAAAACATCACAATTTCTACATGGTAGTCTAGAGATACATCCTGCAAAACATTCTGATGAGTTTCTGATTAAGACATTCTATATATATTATATATATATATATATATATATATATATATATATATATATATATATATATATATATATATATATATATATATATATATATATATATACATATATATATATATATATATATATGTATATATATATATATATATATATATATATATATATATATATATATATATATATATATATATATATATATATATATATATATATATGTATATATATATATATATATATATATATATATATATATATATATATATATATATATATATATATATATATATATATATATATTTTTTTTTTTTTTTTTTTTTAATATCTATGAATACTGCTGCAGATATTTCATGAAGATTATCTTTGTGTTCAGAGACCTCATTATTTTAGATTTTGCTATGGAAGAGAAATATCACTGAGTTTTTGGAAGTTATTTAGAATATATTTCTAATGTCATTGTATCTTTCTCATGAGTTATAACTTAAATAAGAAATGGATAGAAAAATAATCTATATATATATATATATATATATATATATATATATATATATATATATATATATATATATATATATATATATAGATTCCAGCGGGGGGCTGGAAATCCTCCCCTCTCGTTTTTTTAATTTTCCAAAAGAAGGAACAGAGGGGGCCAGGTGAGGATATTCCAAAAAAGGCCCAGTCCTCTGTTCTTAACGCTACCTCGCCAACGCGGGAAATGGCAAATAGTTTAAAAGAAAGGAAGATATATATATATATATATATATATATATATATATATATATATATATATATATATATATATTTTTTTTTTTCCAAAAGAAGGAACATAGGGGGCCAGGTGAGGATATTCCAAAAAAGGCCCAGTCCTCTGTTCTTAACGCTACCTCGCTAACGCGGGAAATGGCGAATAGTTTGAAAAAAAAAAAAAAAAAAAAAAAAATATATATATATATATATATATATATATATATATATATATATATATATTATCCCTGGGGATAGGAAAGTAGGAATACTTCCCACACATTCCCCATGTGTCGTAGAAGGCAACTAAAGAGGATGGGAGCGGGGTGCTAGAAACCCTTCCCTCCTTGTATTTTAACTTTCTAAAAGGGGAAACAGAAAAAGGAGTCACGCGAGGAGTGCTCATCCTCCTCGAAGGCTCAGATTAGGGTGTCTATATGTGTGTGTATGTAACCAATATGAGAAAAAGGAGAGATAGGTAGTATGTTTGAGGAAAGGAACCTGGATGTTTTGGCTCTGAGTGAAACGAAGCTCAAGGATATAGGGGAAGAGTGGTTTGGGAATTTCTTGTGAGTAAAGTCATGGGTTAGTGAGAGGACGAGAGCAAGGGAAGGAGTAACACTACTCCTGAAACAGGAGTGGTGGGAGTATGTGATAGAGTGCAAGAAAGTAAACTCTAGATTGATATGGGTAAAACTGAAAGTGGATGGAGAGAGATGGATGATTATTAGTGCGTATGCACCTGGGCATGAGAAGAAAGACAATGAGAGGCAAGTGTTTTGGGAGCAGCTGAGTGAGTGTGTTAGTAGTTTTGATGCACGAGACCGGGTTATAGTAATGTGTGACTTGAATACAAAGATGAGTAATGTGGCAGTTGAGGGAATAATCGGTGTACATGGGGTGTTCAGTGTTGTAAATGGAAATGGTGAAGAGCTTGTAGATTTATATGCTGAAAAAAGAATGGTGATTGGGATTACCTGGTTTAAAAAGAGAGATATACATAAGTATACGGATGAAAGTAGGAGAGATGGCCAGAGAGCGTTATTGGATTACGTGTTAATTGATAGGCACGCGAAAGAGAGACTTTTGGATGTTAATGTGCTGAGAGGTGCAACTGGAGGTATGTCTGATCATTATCTTGTGGAGGCGAAAGTGAAGATTTGTAGAGGTTTCAGAAAAGAAGAGAGAATGTTAGAGTTAAGAGAGTGGTGAGAGTAAGTGAGCTTGGGAAGGAGACTTGTGTGAGGAAGTACCAGGAGAGACTGAGTACAGAAAGGAAAAAGGTAAGAGCAAAGGACGTTAGGGGAGTGGGGGAAGAGTGGGATGTATTTATGGAAGCATTGATGGCTTGTGCAAAAGATGCTTGTGGCATGAGAAGCGTAGGAAGTAGGCAGATTAGAAAAGGTAGTGAGTGATGGGATGAAGAAGTAAGATTATTAGTGAAAGAGAAGAGAGAGGCATTTGGACGCTTTTTGCAGGGAAATAATGCAAATGAGTGGGAGATGTATAAAAGAAAGAGGCAGGAAGTCAAGAGAAAGGTGCAAGAGATGAAAAAAGGGGAAATGAGAGTTGGGGTGAGAGAGTGCCATTAAATTTTAGGGAGAATAAAAAGATGATTTCGAAGGAGCTAAATGAAGTGCGTAAGATAAGGGAACAAATGGGAACATCAGTGAAGGGGGCTAATGGGGAGGTAATAACAAGTAGTAGTGATGTGAGGAGATGGAGTGAGTATTCTGAAGGTTTGTTGAATGTGTTTGATGATAGAGTGGCAGGTATAGGGTGTTTTGGTCGAGGTGGTGTGCAAAGTGAGAGGGTTAGGGTGAATGATTTAGGTTAGGTGAATGATTCCGCTTGCACTATGCAAGCGGAATGCTTGCATAGTGCCATAAGGCAAAGGGGATAATGAGTGCTCAAATTACAGAGGTATAAGTTTGTTGAGTATTCCTGGTAGATTATATGGGAGAGTATTGATTGAGAGGGTGAAGGCAGGTGCAGAGCATCAGATTAGGGAAGAGCAGTGTGGTTTCAGAAGTGGTAGAGGATGTGTGGATCAGGTGTTTGCTTTGAAGAATGTATGTGAGAAATACTTAGAAAAGCAAATGGATTTGTATGTAGCATTTATGGATTTGGAGAAGGCATATAATAGAGTTGATAGAGATCCTCTGTGGAAGGTATTTAGAATATATGGTGTGGGATGCAAGTTGTTAGAAGCAGTGAAAAGTTTTTATCGAGGATGTAAGGCATGTGTACGTGGAGGAAGAGAGGAAAGTGATTGGTTCTCAGTGAATTTTGGTTTACGGCAGGTGTGCGTGATGTCTCCATGGTTGTTTGATTTGTTTATGAATGGGGTTGTTAGGAAGGTGAATGCAAGAGTTTTGGAAAGAGGGGCAAGAATGAAGTCTGTTGTGGATGAGAGAGTTGTTGTTCGCTGATGATACATCGCTGGTGGCTGATTCGTGTGAGAAACTGCAGAAGCTGTTGACTGAGTTTCGTAAAATGTGTAAAAGAAGAAAGCTGAGAGTAAATGTAAATAAGAACAAGGTTATTAGGTACAGTAGGGTTGAGGGACAAAACAATTGGGAGGAAAGTTTGAATGGAGAAAAACTGGAGGAAGTGAGGTGTTTTAGATATCTGGGAGTGGATCTGGCAGCGGATGGAACCATGGAAGCGGAAGTGAATCTTAGGGTAGGGGAGGGGGCGAATGTTCTGGGAGCGTTGAAGAATGTGTGAAAGTCGAGAGCGTTATCTCGGAAGGCAAAAATGGGTATGTTTGAAGAATAGTGGTTCCAACAATGATATACGGTTGCGAGGCGTGTGTTATGGATATAGTTGTGCGCAGGAGGGTGAATGTGCTGCAAATGAGATGTTTGAGGACAATATGTGGTGTGAGGTGGTTTGACCGAGTGAGTAATAATAGGGTGAGAGAGATGTGTGGTAATAAAAAGAGTGTGGTTGAGAGCAGAAGAGGGTGTTTTGAAATGGTTTGGTCACATGGAAGGAATGAGTGAGGAAAGATTGACCAAGAGGCTATATGTGTCAGAGGTGGAGGGAACGAGAAGTGGGAGACCAAATTGGAGGTGGAAAGATGGAGTGAAAAAGATTTTGAGTGATCGGGGCCTGAACATGCAGGAGGGTGAAAGGCGTGCAAGGAATAGACTGAATTGGAACGATATGGTATACCGGGGTCGACGTGCTGTCAGTGGATTGAACCAGGGCATGTGAAGCGTCTGGGGTAAAGCATGAAAAGTCCTGTGGGGCCTGGATGTGGAAAGGGAGCGGTTGTTTCGGTGCATTATACATGATAGATAGAGACTGAGTGTGAACGAATGTGACCTTTGTTGTCCTTTCCTAGCGCTACCTCGCGCACATGCCGTGGGAAGGGGTTGTTATTTCAAGTGTGGCGGGGTGGCGACGGGAATGAATAAGGGTAGATACTATGAATTATGTACATGCGTGTATAGGTATATGTCTGTGTGTATATATATATATATATATATATATATATATATATATATATATATATATATATATATATATATATATATATATATATATATATATATATATATATATATATATATATATATATATTTTTTTTTTTTTTTTTTTTTTTTTTACTTTGTCGCTGTCTCCCGCGTTTGCGAGGTAGCGCAAGGAAACAGACGAAAGAAATGGCCCAACCCCCCCCCCCCATACACATGTACATACACACGTCCACACACGCAAATATACATACCTACACAGCTTTCCATGGTTCCCCCAGACGCTTCACATGCCCTGTTTTAATCCACAGACAGCACGTCAACCCCGGTATACCACATCGATCCAATTCACTCTATTCTTTGCCCTCCTTTCACCCTCCTGCATGTTCAGGCCCCGATCACATAAAATCTTTTCACTCCATTTTTCCACCTCCAATTTGGTCTCCCACTTCTCTCGTTCCCTCCACCTCCGACACATATATCCTCTTGGCCAATCTTTCCTCACTCATTCTCTTCATGTGCCCAAACCATTTCAAAACACCCTCTTCTGCTCTCTCAACCACGCTCTTTTTATTTCCACATATCTCTCTTACCCTTACGTTACTTACTCGATCAAACCACCTCACACCACACATTGTCCTCAAACATCTCATTTCCAGCACATCCATCCTCCTGCGCACAACTCTATCCATAGCCTACGCCTCGCAACCATACAACATTGTTGGAACCACTATTCCTTCAAACATACCCATTTTTGCTTTCCGAGATAATGTTCTCGACTTCCACACATTCTTCAAGGCTCCCAGGATTTTCGCCCCCTCCCCCATCCTATGATCCACTTCCGCTTCCATGGTTCCATCCGCTGCCAGATCCACTCCCAGGTATCTAAAACACCTTACTTCCTCCAGTTTTTCTCCATTCAAACTCACCTCCCAATTGACTTGACCCTCAACCCTACTGTACCTAATAACCTTGCTCTTATTCACATTTACTATATATATATATATATATATATATATATTTATATATATATATATATATATATATATATATATATATATATATATATATATATATATATATATATATATATATATATATATATATATATATATATATATATATATATATATATATATATATATATATATATATATGTATATAGTGCCTTTGAATGAGTTATGGGAGCAAATTTAAACGTTCACAAAACAGTGTTATAAATGGTCGAATGAATGCGCCTCATGAGGTATATGGGAGAGGCATTACGGTCAACCATCAGGTCTCTCAAGTACTCTCTGATAAGTAGGTCATCTAACGAGGTTTTGCAGGGGAGAACTTCACATAAGCGAAGTCGGAGTATAAAGTAGGCGGCCATGGAGCGAGGGAGTCCACCATAAGCCTCTGCTACCTCTCACAAGTCGAGAAACTCGAACGTAATACGGTTATAGGATTATCATTGTGACGTGCATCCTTTGTTGCTCACCACAACAACCGCCACCACCGTCGTGCACCCTCTGACTCCCTGCCACTATATTACCAGTGTTTGATGAGGTTTGTGGACTGCGTCATAATATGCATACTGATAAAAAAGGATCCACGACTTTTCCTCGACCAAAGCAAGTTGAGTAATACCAAGAACTTAAGCTGGTAAGATACAAAGCCTTTCCTTCTCTCATCTACGTAAGTTTCCAAATATTATGGTTTCTACCGGCCCCAGGTAGCAAAACAAAGTCATTCCTCGGTTATCTAAAACTAGGTCATTTCTCGTTATATGTAAGGCTGACCTGGTAAGTAAAGTCTTTCATGTACTCCATAAATCAGGAGATGCCCACTTCACTATATGTGAGGAGTATCGTGGTACGAAGGTGGTAAAATCACTCTATTTCGCACTCAGGTTTCCTGGCAAGTTGACGATGGATAATGAAAAATTTATGAGGTTAGAATGGATCATCAGCAGCTGACCTACGTCTGAGAAAGATAAACTTCAGATAGGATAATGTTCAAGATATCTAGATTCAACCCGGTCATTTCAGGTCATGCACACTAACCCCGCGAGTCTCTGAAGGCTTAAACATCTGCATAATGTCAAATGTGGACAGTGTGACCCTTTCCTCATCTGCTTCTCCGTGATCAGGGTTAATAAACAGGGCTAATAACAGCAGTTTAGTGATCATCATATTAATGCTCAAGCTCTTGAGCACGACGATACAAGCCTTGGTAATGACGGCGTAACCTTTGACCTGAGCACCAAGGAACCAGTACGTCCCCACAGGGAGGCCAAACCACCAATGAACCAGTACCTTCCCAGCGGGAAGTCTACCCACCGTAAGCCAAGAGAACTTTGTGGTTAGTTTGCTGTAACAGCAGAGAAACAGATCAGAAAACAATGGTTAACTTGAGAGATATCTGGCAGACGAAGTAGGCGACACAGCCCTCACTACCCTCCACCACAGGAGTGAGTATGGCGCGTCGCCTGCCTGGTCTATCATGCAACCTCCGCCTGTGTCCGCCGGCCGACGCTTGTACCTGTAAATGTTTCATGGTGCCACTGCGGGGACACGAGCCGCTAGAACACCAGGGGCATCCCACCTGAAAAGGAAGAAAAAAATAGAATTGATGTCGGTAAGTTTCCGACATAAGATGGATCATTTGGAGCACCGTCCACACGTGAGACACAAGCCTCCGGCAGCTGCTCGATATGCTCTTGTATCACCTGTCCCGAGGCTGGTCAGTTGTTTGACTATCACAGGATGGATCTGCGGGAAAAAACTTGAAATAATCAACTACATGAAAATAAACTGAAAACAAACGTATACTGAAGCAAAAGTAAAGAACAAATAAAGGAAAAGAAGATTTTCTAATGATGTATATTGACTATACTGCTTACTGGGGTCACCATAACTATGTATTGTATGAGGTTCACTCGCGAAATGGTATGGCAGTTCTCTGTTTCAGTCAACAGTACATGCTTGCGTGACTGCTCTCCCAGAACCACACCACACTGCGATACAACGTCAGGAACTGAGAACAGAGCCTTACAGGAAACAATCATCGCTTGGCTCCTAATCTTTCTAGTTTTAGAAAGTTAGTTCAGAAAGGAGGTATTTCAGTCTCAACTTACACCATTTAGTCACCTTCTGCTGCATGCAGAATGTATATAAATGGTATTCTTTATTCTTGATCCCCACGAATAAATAACCTCATAAAACGTCACAATGACTTGATAGGAACTCAATATTGTGTTGCTGATTGATATTACCGACGATCACTGGTGTAGTGGAGAACCGCTCGATCTAAACGAGCGACATATACTGGACGCTACATGAACCCTACTAGGTATGAACGAGGGCAGGAGGAGCGCACGAGGAGTGACTTATGACCTGACCCTTGATGCTCAGGTCAAAGACCAGGCCACCATCATATTCACTGTTTCTACTGGTATGGTCAAGGACCGCACCATCGTGCTAAGGTGTAGAAAATTATTGAAATATCTTGTTCAGTGAAAAGGTCAGCAAGATCCTGAAGATTCAGTGTGTGTTAAGCATATCATTAGTCGTTGAGTAAGTGTTGCTCCTGTTGCTGTCTTGAACTCTGACAAACGGGAGACTTTAATGTGCCAAGACTCAAGCAGAGCAAGAATATCTATACTGCACACGCCTGGCTAAAATCTATGACAGAGAATATAAGCTTCAGTCTCATAAAGTTTCCTATTAGCTTATGGCTCCTCCTGTTTATAGTTCAGTTTGGATTGGATCGTACACAGGTAAAGCAGTCATCTTGAGTCTATGCTGAAAATATCAGCCAAAGATAATTTGAGTTTATTTCACAATGAAGGAAGGTAAATGCAATGGTCTTGGAGAAAAGATGAGGCTTCAGTATATTGGGATATGTTGGAAATTAAATACCTGAGGACAATATGTGGTGTGAGGAAGCTGGGTCATATGAAGAATGATAGTGTAAAAGTCAAGCGTGGTCGTAGGTGCAGTCTGATTGAGGGAATTGACTAAAGTGTTTGGATATTGTTTGGGTATATAGAGAGAATATGTGAAGAAACGCTGACAAAGAGAACCGACGAGGCGGAAGTGGAGAGAGCATGTGGGAGAAGAAGACTGAGATGATGGAAAGATGGAGTGAATGAATCGTCTTTGAGGTGCTGAAGCCGAAACATTTAGGAGGGTGAGAAGTGTGCTTAGGATAATGTAAACTACAGTCAATGCATTGGGCTGTGTCATGAAGAGCTCAACAGTAACCGCAGAAATCAACTGTGGGTTATGGCTATGGATGGCGGGCTCTGGTCTAGATTTTTACACTTGTTAGAGAGTAGATGTAAGCAAATGAGGTCATTGTTTATTCCTGGCGCGACCTCACTAAAGCGGGAAACAGCAAACAAGTATGAGGAACAAATCTTAAGTGAAGGACGTAATGTATATAATAGCTTTTCTTTCTATGTTATCGCCTTTTCTGCCTTTCCGCATTGCATCAACAACTGTATCATCTGCACACATACTTTATATGCCTAAATTACATGTGTCGGTAATGACTGTTTCATTTATCGGGTCCGAAAGGGTAACATGAATACTATATCACTTGAATATTCTTCCGACTGAATTCAGTAGTGAACCCATAAAATAGTTGGTAATAGGTAGTGATTTCTGTAACTCCTAAAATGAGATAAATCATTAGATAATTATGCCACAGGAGAAGCAGCAGCCTCTACACACAGGATTTTATTCAGATTAACACATTCGCACCATTCAGAGCCGGGATGTACATGTCTGATCCTGAATCCAAGAGTCGCAACTCTAATACCATAATGCTTTTTGACTCCAAGACTTGGCCGTATGTAGGTTAACCACTGCTGGCCATTCTCTACAGCAGCCTGTAAAACTCACGCAAAGACTCCCTGGGAGGTAAACTTGTGGTTACAACGTACTGTTGCTGGGCTGATGGTCGGCTACAGATATGTTAGTGCAGTATATACAACGTTGATCACCGTTCCGGTATAGATTATAACTGACGAGGCAGAAGTTAAGAGGATTTGTAGACACGATATATGAGTAAGTTTATCATCAGTGCTTCCTTTCAAAGCTTTTTCGGAGTTTATGTTATTTATGGAAATGAAAATTTAGAACTTACTCAAATATCATCAGGAAGCTCATCATTGTTATTCTTGAAGGAGTTTGATCTCCCTCTTTACTGTGTGTTGTTTAATATTCCAGTTTCATGAACTTCTACACAATACTAAGATGGATGATAATCACTTGTACAGAGCTGCTCTTAGACCATCAACAGTTGTATCACTTCCAGTATAAAGTGATATGGTCATGTGATAGTCTTCCACAGACGGCATGAAAAACTCTCTCTGGTCAGCAATGTGACTATCATATTGGCGGTGGTAGTGGTGGTGATGGTAGTGGTAAGGGGGTGGCGATGGTAGTGCTGAGGGAGTGGTGATGGCGGTGGTGAGGTGATGATGGTGGTGGTGAGGGGGTGGAAATGGTGGTGGTGAGGGTGGTAGTGGTGGTGGTGGTGGTGGTGAGGGGGTGGTGATGGTAGTGGTGAGGGGGTGTTGATGGTGGTTAAGGGTGTGCTGAAGTGGGTCTTGCTGCCATGTTTACGGTTCTTACTACTATGCTCAAGGGTCATATTGCCATGCTCAAGGGTCTTGTTGCCGTGCCCAAGGGTCATATTGCCATTCTCAAGTGTCATATTGCCATGCTCAAAGGTCTTACCACCGTCCTCAAAGGTCTTATTGTCATGCTGAAGGATCTTATTGCTGTGCTCAAGGGTCTTAATGCCATGCTTAAGGTTTATATTGCCTTACTAAAGGGTTGATTGTCTTACTTAAGGCTTTTATTGCCTTGCCGAAGGTACTTGTCATGTTCGAGGAGTTAAAGTACAGGAGAGATAAATGATGGTAATGATCATCACATCAGTTCTGTCTCAGGTGGGTGGGGGAGTCACCGCGTACCACACTGGACAATAATGATATATATGAGATAGTTTCTCTCCTTCATGATATCATCCCGCTGTTGATGGGAACAAGACAAGGACAGAACGCTAAGCTGACTGTTACGTCGCCTTTCTCTTTCATCTATAAAAACCTCCTCTCCTCCACTAACCCTTAAAACCCTCCTGCCAACAATCCCATCCTCAAATCCCACACTCTGAAATCCTACACCAACCTGATTATTTTCCCCCACTCTCTCACCCTCACTCTCTCCTCCAACCCAACCGTCTCCCCCTACTCTTTCACTCAACCTCCGCCACCTCATCCCATCTCTATACCGTTTCTCCTCTAACCCCAGGTCTCTTTGTCCCAATGCCCTCTATCCTCGCCGCAACCCCCCATTGGTCTCTTCTTTCTCCAACTCCTCAACTCTCCTTTCCCCATCTTCCAGCATCCGCACATCTCCTTACTATCCTCCCATCCTGCGACCCACCCATATCCCTTTCCTCAAACTCCAACCTCTTCCATCTCCCCTCTCCCCAGTCTCCAATCCCTCCCCATCTCCCCTTTCCCTAACCTCTGCCCTCTTCCATCTCCCTCTACCCCAGCCTCCAACCCCTTCCCACCTCAGGATCGGCCTCATCCGACACAATTTCTGGACAGAGCAGAGTGACGACCGCGCCTCAAATAACATTCCCCGAAACACCGAGTTCGAATCTTTTGACACACAGAGCGGAAGTGAGTCTCGGATATTACTGTCCACACAGGGATTCCATTATGGTCTTGAAAATAGGGTCGACAAGTCACAGAGAAATGAAGATGTGAGAGGGCTTTTTGGGGAGAGATGGGCTGGAGTGGGGATGTCTTTTGTACTGCTGAGGAGAGGTGGGGGGAGGGGGAGTGGAATATAGCTTGATAAAGACCTGAATCGTATGTTAGGGAGAGAGTGAGACAGAGAGACAGACAGACAGGCATACCGTCGTCAGGCAGACAGTGATAGCAGGATGGTACTTACTGCTGGTCGTCACATGTAAACATTATACATCCATCTGGACAACTTGAGACTTACCTGGCTATACTAATTGTTTCAGGGACTACCCTCAGGTGGTGATGGCCTGGCCTTTGACCTGATCATTAGTGGCCATGTCAAAGGTCATACTGTAATTGTCGATGATCATACCGTCGTGCTCAAGGTTCGTATCCCTGGAGTGAAGAGATTTAATGATCCAGGGCGATATTATCCCATATGAAATCCCTGGAGGTATGATTCAGAGAGACTGTAAGAGGAGGCCTCGTGCCACAAGATGTATAGAGGATGAAGGAGGAGGAGAAGATCTCATGCTGGAAGATTCACAGTGGATGAAGGAGAAGGAGGAGGAGGTCACGTGCTGAGAGACCAAGAAAGGGATACTTAGAAATGAGAAAAAGATAAAAAGAAAATTAACCCTAAATAGTCAAGCAAAAATAAAAGCATGTATTTGTGTGGAGCAGAGGTACAGGGATCCATATGTAAAGCTGCCAGGGGCGTTCTGTGTTACACTTTGTCTCTTGGGTCAGTGTACTTTCTATCATTTGTATATATATATATATATATATATATATATATATATATATATATATATATATATATATATATATATATATATATATATATATATATATATATATATATATATATATATATATATATATATATATATATATATATATATATATATATATATATATATATATATATATATATATATATACATTATTCCCTGGGGATAGGGGAGAAAGAATACTTCCCACGTATTCCCTGCATGTCGTAGAAGGCGACTAAAAGGGAAGGGAGCGGGGGGCTGGAAATCCTCCCCTCTCGTTTTTTTTTTTTTTTTTTTTTTTTTTTTTTTTAATTTTCCAAAAGAAGGAACAGAGAAGAGGGCCAGGTGAGGATATTCCCTCAAAGGCCCAGTCCTCTGTTCTTAACGCTACCTCGCTATCGCGGGAAATAGCGAATAGTATGAAAAAA